>NW_027457143.1:126003-173065 GCF_040206685.1 Ascaphus truei | reverse complement strand
TCTCTCTCTCTATACCTCCCTCCCCCCCTCTCTCTCCCTCCCCCTCTTTCCCCTCTCTCTCTCCCCCCCCTCTCTCTCTCCCTCTCTCTCTCTCTCCCCCCCCCTTCTCTCTCCCCCCCTCTCTCTCCTCCCCCCCCCCCTCAGGGACACAGTCACAGAGCGGGAGTTCATTTCAGGAAGAAATGTCTCAGGAGGGATTCAGCTCCATCCTAAATCCAGTAAGTATCCATCTGCAGAGCATCGCCCCAATAACCCCTCCCCTGCCAGAGTCCTGCAGAGCATCACTCCATTACCCTCCCCTGCCAGAGGTCAGCAGAATGTCACTCCATTAACCTCTTCCCTTTCGGAGACCCGCAGAGCGTCGCTTCCTTATCCCTTCTCCCTGCTAGAGACCCGCAGAGCGTCACTCCCTTATCCCTTCTCCCTGCTAGAGATCCACAGAGCGTCACTCCCTTATGCCCTCTACCTGCCAGAGACCCGCAGAGCTCGCTCCGTAGCTCCCTATCCTCTCCTGCTAGAGATCCACAGAGCGTCGCTCCCTTATGCCCTCTCCCTACCAGAGACCCGCAGAGCGTCGCTCCCTGATCCCTTCTCCCTGCTAGAGATCCACAGAGCGTCGCTCCCTTATCCCTCTCCCTGCCAGAGATCTGCAGAGCGTCGCTCCCTTATGCCCTCTCCCTACCAGAGACCCGCAGAGCGTCACTCCCTTATGCCCTCTCCCTACCAGAGACCCGCAGAGCGTCACTCCCTTATCCCTTCTCCCTGCCAGAGACCCGCAGAGCGTCGCTCCCTTATGCCCTCTCCCTACCAGAGACCCGCAGAGCGTCGCTCCCTTATCCCCTCTCCCTGCCAGAGATCTGCAGAGCGTCACTCTCTTATCCCCTCTCCCTGCCAGAGATCTGCAGAGCGTCACTCTCTTATCGTCTCTCCCTGCCAGAGACACGCAGAGCGTCGCTCCCGTTATCCCTTTTCCGTCAGACTGCAGAGCGTCGTTCCCTTACCCCCTCTCCCTGCCAGAGACCCGCAGAGCATCGCTCCCTTACCCCCTCTCCCTGCCAGAGACCTGCAGAGCATCGCTCCCTTATCCCCTCTCCCTGCCAGAGACCCGCAGAGCGTCACTCTCTTATCCCCTCTCCCTGCCAGAGACCCGCAGAGCGTCCTCTCCCTTATCCCCTCTCCCTGCCAGAGACCCGCAGAGTGTCTCTCCCTTATCCCCTCTCTCTGCCATAGACCCGCAGAGCGTCGCTCCCTTACCCCTCTCCCTGCCAGAGACCTGCAGAGCATCGCTCCCTGTATCCCCTCTCCCCTGCCAGAGACCCGCAGAGCGTCACTCTCTTATCCCCTCTCCCTGCCAGAGACCTGCAGAGCATCGCTCCCTTATCCCGTCTCCCTGCCAGAGACCCGCAGAGCGTCGCTCTCTTATCCCGCTCCCTGCCAGAGACCCGCAGAGCGTCACTTCCTTATCCCTTCTCCCTGCCAGAGACCCGCAGAGCATCGCTCCCTTATCGTCTCTCCCTGCCAGAGACCCGCAGAGCATCGCTCCCTTATCCTGTCTACCTGCCAGAGACCCGCAGAGCGTCGCTCCCTTATCCCATCTCCCTGCTAGAGACCCGCAGAGCGTCGCTCCCTTATCCCGTCTCCCTGCCAGAGACCCGCAGAGCATCGCTCCTTATCGTCTCTCCTGCCAGAGACCCGCAGAGCATCGCTCCCTTATCCCGTCTCCCTGCCTGAGACCCGCAGAGCGTCGCTCCCTTATCCCGTCTCCCTGCCAGAGACCTGCAGAGCATCGCTCCCTTATCGTCCTCTCCATGCCAGAGACCCGCAGAGCATCGCTCCCTTATCCCATCTACCTGCCAGAGACCCTCAGAGCGTCGCTCCCTTATCCTGTCTACCTGCCAGAGACCCGCAGAGCGTCGCTCCCTTATCCCATCTCCCTGCTAGAGACCCGCAGAGCGTCGCTCCCTTATCCCGTCTCCCTGCCAGAGACCCGCAGAGCATCGCTCCCTTATCGTCTCTCCCTGCCAGAGACCCGCAGAGCATCGCTCCCTTATCCCGTCTCCCTGCCTGAGACCCGCAGAGCGTCGCTCCCTTATCCCGTCTCCCTGCCAGAGACCTGCAGAGCATCGCTCCCTTATCGCCTCTCCCTGCCAGAGACCCGCAGAGCATCGCTCCCTTATCCCGTCTACCTGCCAGAGACCCGCAGAGCGTCGCTCCCTTATCCCCTCTCCCTGCCAGAGACCCGCAGAGTGTCACTCCCTTATCCCCTCTCCCTGCAGAGGACCCGCAGAGCGTCGCTCCGCTTATCCCGCCTCCCTGCCAGAGACCTGCAGAGCGTCGCTCCCTTTATCCCCATCTCCCTGCCAGAGACCCGCAGAGCATCGCTCCCTTATCCCGTCTCCTGCCAGAGACCCGCAGAGCATCGCTCCCTTATCTCATCTCTCCCTGCCAGAGAACCGCAGAGCATCGCTCCCTTATACCGTCTCCCTGCCTGAGACCCGCAGAGCGTCGCTCCCTTATCCCGTCTCCCTGCCAGAGACCTGCAGAGCAGCGCTCCCTTATCGTCTCTCCATGCCAGAGACCCGCAGAGCGTCGCTCCCTTATCCCGTCTCCCTGCCAGAGACCCGCAGAGCGTTGCTCCCTTATCCCGCCTCCCTGCCAGAGACCCGCAGAGCGTCGCTCCCTTATCCCCTCTCCCTGCCAGAGACCCGCAGAGCATCGCTCCTTTATCCCCTTTCCCTGCCGGAGACTCGCAGAGCATCGCTCCCTTATCCCGTCTCCCTACCAGAGACTCGCAGAGCGTCGCTCCCTTATTCCTTCTCCCTACCAGAGACCCGTAGAGCGTCGCTCCCTTATCCCGTCTCCCTGCCAGAGACACGCAGAGCATCGCTACCTTATCCGTCTCCCTACCAGAGACCCGCAGAGCGTCGCTCCCTTATCCCGTCTCCCTGCCAGAGACCCGCAGAACATCGCTCCCTTATCCCTCTCCCTGCCAGAGACCCGCAGAGCATTACTCCTTTATCCCCTTTCCCTGCCAGAGACCCGCAGAGCATCGCTCCCTTATCCCCTCTCCCTGCCAGAGACCCGCAGAGCGTCGCTCCCTTCCTGTCTCCCCTGCCAGAGACCCCCAGAGCATCGCTCCCTTATCCCTCTCCTGCCAGAGACCCGCAGAGCATTGCTCCTTTATCCCCTTTCCCTGCCAGAGACCCACAGAGCATCGCTCCCTTATCCCCTCTCCCTGCCAGAGACCCGCAGAGCATCGCTCCCTTATCCCCTCTCCCTGCCAGAGACCCGCAGAGCGTCGCTCCCTTATCCCCTCTCCCTGCCAGAGACCCGCAGAGCATCGCTCCCTTATCGTCTCTCCCTGCCAGAGACCCGCAGAGCATTGCTCCTTTATCCCCTTTCCTGCCAGAGACCCGCAGAGCATCGCTCCCTTATCCCCTCTCCCTGCCAGAGACCCGCAGAGCATCGCTCCCTTATCCCGTCTCCCTACCAGAGACCCACAGAGCGTCGCTCCCTTATCCCGTCTCCCTGCCAGAGACCCGCAGAGCATCGCTCCCTTATCCCCTTTCCTGCCAGAGACCCGCAGAGCATCGCTCCCTTATCCCCTCTCCCTGCCAGAGACCCGCAGAGCGTCGCTCCCTTATCCCGTCTCCCTGCCAGAGACCCCGCAGAGCATCGTTCCCTTATCCCGTCTCCCTGCCAGAGACCCGCAGAGCATCGCTCCCTTATCCCGTCTCCCTGCCAGAGACCCGCAGAGCATCGCTCCCTTATCCCGTCTCCCTGCCAGAGACCCGCAGAGCATCGCTCCCTTATCCCGTCTCCCTACCAGAGACCCGCAGAGCGTCGCTCCCTTATCCCGTCTCCCTGCCAGAGACCCGCAGAGCATCGCTCCCTTATCCCCTCTCCCTGCCAGAGACCCGCAGAGCATCGCTCCCTTATCCCCTCTCCCTGCCAGAGACCCGCAGAGCGTCGCTCCCTTATCCCGTCTCCCTGCCAGAGACCCGCAGAGCATCGTTCCCTTATCCCGTCTCCCTGCCAGAGACCCGCAGAGCATCGCTCCCTTATCCCGTCTCCCTGCCAGAGACCCGCAGAGCATCGCTCCCTTATCCCGTCTCCCTGCCAGAGACCCGCAGAGCATCGCTCCCTTATCCCGTCTCCCCTACCAGAGACCCGCAGAGCGTCGCTTCCTTAACCCTTTGCTCTCCCTCTCAGGAAGGGGCGGTGCTTGGTGCAGTTGGCGCATTTGATTGGTCGGGGGGAGCGTTCGTATACAGCCGCGGGGAGCAGAGCGGCACCTTCATCAACTCAACAAAGGATCAAACGGACATGAAGGACTCGTACCTCGGTGAGAGGCAACCTCTAGGACTGGGGGGGACAGGGTGTGGCGGGCGTCTGAATACAGAGTCTGACACCTCTAGGACTGGGTGTGGGGGGCGTCGGAATACAGAGTCTGACACCTCTAGGACTGCGTGGGACAGGGTGTGGGGGCGTCTGAATACAGAGTCTGACACCTCTAGGACTGGGTGTGGGGGGCGTCTGAATACAGAGTCTGACACCTCTAGGACTGGGTGTGGGGGGCGTCTGAATACAGAGTCTGACACCTCTAGGACTGGGTGGCGGGCGTCTGAATACAGAGTCTGACACCTCTAGGACTGGGTGGCGGGCGTCTGAATACAGAGTCTGACACCTCTAGGACTGGGTGGCGGGCGTCTGAATACAGAGTCTGACACCTCTAGGACTGGGGGGGGCCAGGGTGTGGGGGGCGTCTGAATACAGAGTCTGACACCTCTAGGACTGCGTGGGACAGGGTGTGGGGGCGTCTGAATACAGAGTCTGACACCTCTAGGACAGGGTGTGGGGGCGTCTGAATACAGAGTCTGACACCTCTAGGACAGGGTGTGGGGGCGTCTGAATACAGAGTCTGACACCTCTAGGACTGGGTGTGGGGGCGTCTGAATACAGAGTCTGACACCTCTAGGACTGGGGGGGCCAGGGTGTGGGGGGCGTCTGAATACAGAGTCTGACACCTCTAGGACTGCGTGGGACAGGGTGTGGGGGCGTCTGAATACAGAGTCTGACACCTCTAGGACTGCGTGGGACAGGGTGTGGGGGGCGTCTGAATACAGAGTCTGACACCTCTAGGACTGCGTGGGACAGGGTGTGGGGGCGTCTGAATACAGAGTCTGACACCTCTAGGACTGCGTGGGACAGGGTGTGGGGGGCGTCTGAATACAGAGTCTGACACCTCTAGGACTGCGTGGGACAGGGTGTGGGGGCGTCTGAATACAGAGTCTGACACCTCTAGGACTGCGTGGGACTGGGTGTGGGGGCGTCTGAATACAGAGTCTGACACCTCTAGGACTGCGTGGGACTGGGTGTGGGGGCGTCTGAATACAGAGTCTGACACCTCTAGGACTGGTATGCCACAGGGTATGCGCTGCAGCAGGTGGCGCGGGACGCGGTGGCTGTCGGAGCTCCGAGATACCAGCACACGGGGAGAGTCCTGATCTTCACCAGACATCCAACTACCTCAGCCTGGCGCCAGAGAGCCACGGCCACCGGGGAGAAGGTGACACGGGGGCCACCGCCAGGGGTCACTGGGGAGGTGACGGGCCACCGCTGGGGGGGAGGGGCCACGGGCCACTGCAAGGGGTCACTGGGGAGAAGGTGACACGGGCCACCGCCAGGGGGAAGGTGACGGGCCACCGCTGGGGGGGAGGGGCCACGGGCCACCGCAAGGGGTCACTGGGGAGAAGGTGACACGGGCCACCGCCGGGGGGAAGGTGACGGGCCACCGCTGGGGGGGAGGGGCCACGGGCCACCGCAAGGGGTCACTGGGGAGAAGGTGACACGGGCCACCGCCGGGGGGAAGGTGACATGGGCTACTGCCAGGGGGGAGGTGACAGGGGCCACTGGGAGAAGGTGACAGACACAGGGGTCACCACCAAGGGGGAGAAGGTGACACTGAGACAGGGGTCACCACCAAGGGGGAGAAGGTGACACTGAGACAGGGGCCAGCACCAGGGGGGAGAAGGTGACACAGAGACAGGGGCCAGCACCAGGGGGGAGAAGGTGACACAGAGAGAGGGGCCAGCACCAGGGGGGAGAAGGTGACACTGAGACAGGGGTCACCACCAAGGGGGAGACGGTGACACTGAGACAGGGGCCAGCACCAGGGGGGAGAAGGTGACATTGAGACAGGGGCCAGCACCAGGGGGGAGAAGGTGACACAGAGACAGGGGCCAGCACCAGGGGGGAGAAGGTGACACTGAGACAGGGGCCAGCACCCGGGGGGAGAAGGTGACACTGAGACAGGGGCCAGCACCAGGGGGAGAAGGTGACACAGAGACAGGGGCCAGCACCCGGGGGGAGAAGGGGACACAGAGACAGGGGCCAGCACCAGGGGGAGAAGGTGACACAGAGACAGGGGCCAACACCAGGGGGAAAAGGTGACACTGAGACAGGGGCCAGCACCCGGGGGGAGAAGGTGACACTGAGACAGGGGCCAGCACCAGGGGGAGAAGGTGACACAGAGACAGGGGCCAACACCAGGGGGAGAAGGTGACACTGAGCCAGGGGCCAGCACCCGGGGGGAGAAGGTGACACTGAGACAGGGGCCAACACCAGGGGGAGAAGGTGACACTGAGACGGGCCAGCACCCGGGGGAGAAGGTGACACAGAGACAGGGGCCAGCACCAGGGGGAGAAGGTGACACTGAGACAGGGGCCAGCACCCGGGGGGAGAAGGTGACACTGAGACAGGGGTCACCACCCGGGGGGAGAAGGTGACACTGAGACAGGGGCCAGCACCAGGGGGAGAAGGTGACACAGAGACAGGGGCCAGCACCCGGGGGGAGAAGGTGACACTGACACAGGGGCCAGCACCAGGGGGAGAAGGTGACACAGAGACAGGGGCCAGCACCAGGGGGAGAAGGTAACACTGAGACAGGGGCCAGTACCAGGGGGAGAAGGTGACACTGAGACAGGGGCCAGCACCAGGGGGAGAAGGTGACACTGAGACAGGGGCCAGCACCAGGGGGAGAAGGTGACACTGAGACAGGGGCCAGCACCAGGGAGAGAAGGTGACACAGAGACAGGGGCCAACACCAGGGGGAGAAGGTGACACTGAGACAGGGGCCAGCAACCGGGGGGAGAAGGTGACACTGAGACAGGGGCCAGCACCAGGGGGAGAAGGTGACACTGAGACAGGGGCCAGCACCAGGGGGAGAAGGTGACACAGAGACAGGGGCCAGCACCAGGGGGAGAAGGTGACATTGAGACAGGGGCCAGCACCAGGGGGAGAAGGTGACACAGAGACAGGGGCCAGCACCAGGGGGAGAAGGTGACACAGAGACAGGGGCCAGCACCAGGGGGAGAAGGTGACACAGAGACAGGGGCCAGCACCAGGGGGAGAAGGTGACATTGAGACAGGGGCCAGCACCAGGGGGGAGAAGGTGACGCTGAGACAGGGGCCAGCACCAGGGGGTGAAGGTGACACTGAGACAGGGGCCAGCACCCGGGGGGAGAAGGTGACACTGAGACAGGTGCCAGCACCAGGGGGGAGAAGGGACGCTGAGACAGGGGCCAGCACCAGGGGGTGAAGGTGACACTGAGACAGGGGCCAGCACCCGGGGGGAGAAGGTGACACTGAGACAGGGGCCAGCACCCGGGGGAGAAGGTGACACTGAGACAGGGGCCAGCACCAGGGGGCAGAAAGTGACACTGAGACAGGGGCCAGCACCCGGGGGGAGAAGGTGACACTGAGACAGGGGCCAGCACCCGGGGGGAGAACGTGACACTGAGACAGGGGCCAGCACCAGGGGGAGAAGGTGACGCTGAGACAGGGGCCAGCACTAGGGGGAGAAGGTGACACAGAGACAGGGGCCAGCACCAGGGGGGAGAAGGTGACACAGAGACAGGGGCCAGCACCCGGGGGGGAGAAGGTGACACAGAGACAGGGGCCAGCACCAGGGGGAGAAGGTGACACTGAGACAGGGGCCAGCACCAGGGGGAGAAGGTGATACTGAGACAGGGGCCAGCACCAGGGGGAGAAGGTGACACTGAGACAGGGGCCAGCACCAGGGGGAGAAGGTGACACAGAGACAGGGGCTAGCACCAGTGTGAGAAGGTGACACTGAGACAGGGGCCAGCACCCGGGGGGAGAAGGTGACACTCAGACAGGGGCCAGCACCCGGGGGGAGAAGGTGACACTGAGACGGGCCAGCACCCGGGGGGGAGAAGGTGACACTGAGACAGGGGCCAGCACCAGGGGGAGAAGGTGACACTGAGACAGGGGCCAGCACCCGGGGGGAGAAGGTGACACTGAGACAGGGGCCAGCACCCGGGGGAGAAGGTGACACTAAGACAGGGGCCAGCACCCGGGGGGGAGAAGGTGACACTGAGACAGGGGCCAGCACCAGGGGGGAGAAGGTGACACAGAGACAGGGGTCACCACCCGGGGGGAGAAGGTGACACTGAGACAGGGGCCAGCACCCAGGGGGAGAAGGTGACACTGAGACAGGGGCCAGCACCAGGGGGGAGAAGGTGACACAGACAGGGGCCAGCACCAGGGGGGAGAAGGTGACACTGAGACAGGGGCCAGCACCCGGGGGGAGAAGGTGACACTGAGACAGGGGCCAGCACCAGGGGGAGAAGGTGACACTGAGACAGGGGCCAGCACCCGGGGGGAGAAGGTGACACTGAGACAGGGGCCAGCACCAGGGGGAGAAGGTGACACTGAGACAGGGGCCAGCACCCGGGGGGAGAAGGTGACACTGAGACAGGGGCCAGCACCCGGGGGGGAGAAGGTGACACTGAGACAGGGGTCACCACCAAGGGGGAGACGGTGACAGTGAGACAGGGGCCAGCACCAGGGGGGAGAAGGTGACATTGAGACAGGGGCCAGCACCAGGGGGGAGAAGGTGATACTGAGACAGGGGCCAGCACCAGGGGGAGAAGGTGACACTGAGACAGGGGCCAGCACCCGGGGGGGAGAAGGTGACACTGAGACAGGGGCCAGCACCCGCGGGGAGAAGGTGACACTGAGACAGGGGCCAGCACCAGGGGGAGAAGGTGACACTGAGACAGGGGCCAGCACCCGGGGGGAGAAGGTGACACTGAGACAGGGGCCAGCACCAGGGGGGAGAAGGTGATACTGAGACAGGGGCCAGCACCAGGGGGGAGAAGGTGACATTGAGACAGGGGCCAGCACCAGGTGGGAGAAGGTGACATTGAGACAGGGGCCAGCACCAGGGGGGAGAAGGTGATACTGAGACAGGGGCCAGCACCAGGGGGGAGAAGGTGACATTGAGACAGGGGCCAGCACCAGGGGAGAAGGTGACACTGAGACAGGGGTCACCACCCGGGGGGAGAAGGTGACACAGAGACAGGGGCCAGCACCAGGGGAGAAGGTGACACTGAGACAGGGGTCACCACCCGGGGGGAGAAGGTGACACTGAGACAGGGGCCAGCACCAGGGGGGAGAAGGTGACACTGAGACAGGGGCCAGCACCAGGGGGAGAAGGTGACACAGAGACAGGGGCCATCACCAGGGGGAGAAGGTGACACTGAAACAGGGGCCAACACCAGGGGGGAGAAGGTGACACTGAGACAGGGGCCAGCACCAGGGGGGAGAAGGTGACACTGAGACAGGGGTCAGCACCAGGGGGAGAAGGTGACACTGAGACAGGGGCCAGCACCAGGGGGCAGAAAGTGACACTGAGACAGGGGCCAGCACCCGGGGGGAGAAGGTGACACTGAGACAGGGGCCAACACCCGGGGGGAGAAGGTGACACAGAGACAGGGGCCAGCACCAGGGGGAGAAGGTGACACAGAGACAGGGGCCAGCACCCGGGGGGAGAAGGTGACACTGAGACAGGGGCCAGCACCCGGGGGAGAAGGTGACACTGAGACAGGGGCCAGCACCCGGGGGGAGAACGTGACACTGAGACAGGGGCCAGCACCAGGGGGAGAAGGTGACGCTGAGACAGGGGCCAGCACTAGGGGGAGAAGGTGACACTGAGACAGGGGCCAGCACCAGGGGGGAGAAGGTGACACAGAGACAGGGGCCAGCACCAGGGGGGAGAAGGTGACACAGAGACAGGGGCCAGCACCAGGGGGAGAAGGTGACACTGAGACAGGGGCCAGCACCAGGGGGAGAAGGTGATACTGAGACAGGGGCCAGCACCAGGGGGAGAAGGTGACACTGAGACAGGGGCCAGCACCAGGGGGAGAAGGTGACACAGAGACAGGGGCTAGCACCAGTGTGAGAAGGTGACACTGAGACAGGGGCCAGCACCCGGGGGGAAAAGGTGACACTCAGACAGGGGCCAGCACCCGGGGGGAGAAGGTGACACTGAGACAGGGGCCAGCACCCGGGGGGGAGAAGGTGACACTGAGACAGGGGCCAGCACCAGGGGGAGAAGGTGACACTGAGACAGGGGCCAGCACCCGGGGGGAGAAGGTGACACTGAGACAGGGGCCAGCACCCGGGGGAGAAGGTGACACTGAGACAGGGGCCAGCACCCGGGGGGGAGAAGGTGACACTGAGACAGGGGCCAGCACCAGGGGGGAGAAGGTGACACAGAGACAGGGGTCACCACCCGGGGGGAGAAGGTGACACTGAGACAGGGGCCAGCACCCAGGGGGAGAAGGTGACACTGAGACAGGGGCCAGCACCAGGGGGGAGAAGGTGACACAGACAGGGGCCAGCACCAGGGGGGAGAAGGTGACACTGAGACAGGGGCCAGCACCCGGGGGGGGAGAAGGTGACACTGAGACAGGGGCCAGCACCCGGGGGGAGAAGGTGACACTGAGACAGGGGCCAGCACCAGGGGGAGAAGGTGACACTGAGACAGGGGCCAGCACCCGGGGGGAGAAGGTGACACTGAGACAGGGGCCAGCACCAGGGGGAGAAGGTGACACTGAGACAGGGGCCAGCACCCGGGGGGAGAAGGTGACACTGAGACAGGGGCCAGCACCCGGGGGGGAGAAGGTGACACTGAGACAGGGGTCACCACCAAGGGGGAGACGGTGACACTGAGACAGGGGCCAGCACCAGGGGGGAGAAGGTGACATTGAGACAGGGGCCAGCACCAGGGGGGAGAAGGTGATACTGAGACAGGGGCCAGCACCAGGGGGAGAAGGTGACACTGAGACAGGGGCCAGCACCCGGGGGGGAGAAGGTGACACTGAGACAGGGGCCAGCACCCGGGGGGAGAAGGTGACACTGAGACAGGGGCCAGCACCAGGGGGAGAAGGTGACACTGAGACAGGGGCCAGCACCCGGGGGGAGAAGGTGACACTGAGACAGGGGCCAGCACCAGGGGGGAGAAGGTGATACTGAGACAGGGGCCAGCACCAGGGGGGAGAAGGTGACATTGAGACAGGGGCCAGCACCAGGGGGGAGAAGGTGACATTGAGACAGGGGCCAGCACCAGGGGGGAGAAGGTGATACTGAGACAGGGGCCAGCACCAGGGGGGAGAAGGTGACATTGAGACAGGGGCCAGCACCAGGGGAGAAGGTGACACTGAGACAGGGGTCACCACCCGGGGGGAGAAGGTGACACTGAGACAGGGGCCAGCACCAGGGGGGAGAAGGTGACACTGAGACAGGGGCCAGCACCAGGGGGAGAAGGTGACACAGAGACAGGGGCCATCACCAGGGGGAGAAGGTGACACTGAAACAGGGGCCAACACCAGGGGGGAGAAGGTGACACTGAGACAGGGGCCAGCACCAGGGGGGAGAAGGTGACACTGAGACAGGGGTCAGCACCAGGGGGAGAAGGTGACACTGAAACAGGGGTCACCACCAAGGGGGCAGAAGGTGACACAGAGACAAGGCCAGCACCAGGGGGGAGAAGGTGACACAGAGACAGGGGCCAGCACCAGGGGGAGAAGGTGACACAGAGACAGGGGTCACCACCAGGGGGGAGAAGGTGACACAGAGACAGGGGCCAGCACCAGGGGGGAGAAGGTGACACAGAGACAGGGGCCAGCACCAGGGGGGAGAAGGTGACACTGAGACAGGGGCCAGCACCCGGGGGGAGAAGGTGACACTGAGACAGGGGCCAGCACCCGGGGGGAGAAGGTGACACTGAGACAGGGGCCAGCACCAGGGGGAGAAGGTGACAGAGACAGGGGCCAGCACCAGGGGGGAGAAGGTGACACTGAGACAGGGGTCACCACCCGGGGGAGAAGGTGATACTGAGACAGGGGTCACCACCCGGGGGGAGAAGGTGACACTGAGACAGGGGTCACCACCCGGGGGGAGAAGGTGACACTGAGACAGGGGCCAACACCAGGGGGGAGAAGGTGACACAGAGACAGGGGCCAGCCAACGGGGGAGAAGGTGACACTGAGACAGGGGTCACCACCAGGGGGGAGAGGGTGACACTGAGACAGGGGCCAGCACCAGGGGGGAGAAGGTGACACTGAGACAGGGGCCAACACCAGGGGGGAGAAGGTGACACTGAGACAGGGGTCACCATCCGGGGGGAGAAGGGGACACTGAGACAGGGGCCAGCACCCGGGGGGGAGAAGGTGACACTGAGACAAGGGCCAGCACCGGGGGGAGAAGGTGACACTGAGACAGGGGCCAACACCAGGGGGGAGAAGGTGACACAGAGACAGGGGCCAGCCCCCGGGGGAGAAGGTGACACTGAGACAGGGGGTCACCACCAGGGGGGAGAGGGTGACACTGAGACAGGGGCCAGCACCAGGGGGGAGAAGGTGACACTGAGACAGGGGCCAACACCAGGGGGGAGAAGGTGACACTGAGACAGGGGTCACCATCCGGGGGGAGAAGGTGACACTGAGACAGGGGCCAGCACCCGGGGGGGAGAAGGTGACACTGAGACAGGGGCCAGCACTGGGGGGAGAAGGTGACACTGAGACAGGGGCCAACACCAGGGGGGAGAAGGTGACACTGAGACAGGGGTCAGCACCCGGGGGGAGAAGGTGACACTGAGACAGGGGCCAGCACCCGGGGGGAGAAGGTGACACTGAGACAGGGGCCAACACCAGGGGGGAGAAGGTGACACAGAGACAGGGGCCAGCCCCTGGGGGAGAAGGTGACACTGAGACAGGGGGTCACCACCAGGGGGGAGAGGGTGACACTGAGACAGGGGCCAGCACCAGGGGGGAGAAGGTGACACAGAGACAGGGGTCACCACCAAGGGAGAAGGTGACACTGAGACAGGGGCCAGCACCAGGGGAGAAGGTGACTGTCACGGTAGCTTATGACAAGATATAATGAACACCAAATATCTGGGTTGAACTGAACGAGGCTTAGATATAATAAAATATATTTATTCCTTAAAAAAGGTGAACACAGCAATATAGTACAATTAACAGACAAGAAGATAACACTTACTTAGGGTTGGGGAATGGAGAAGTATCCAATAGCAATTCTCCATCAATCCAGTGACATTCCAGGTGGTATCAGTAGCACAATTAAAAACTGTAGGGTTGATACAGTTTATTTACCTGTGCAACCCTATTCTTAACATTGAACACAGCCTATTGGTGAACAATAATCTGTATTCACTCTCTAATGTGGAGACACAGACTAACAGACTGACCCATGCCCTCAGGTAACAATTAGACTGGCAGAGTTTGTTGATTGACTAATACTTAATCCCTAGACATTGGGTAACAATCAAGGCAGTAACTTTTTGATCACCGTGCTTAGGCTTCTCAGCCGTCTGCCCTTCATGACTTATTAGCCTAGCAAATGGCGTCTGCATTTTCAGAACAGATCCAAAATAAAATACATATACACTTTAATATCTACACATATTAATAAGTTCCATTCTGGTGGGCTCAGTGGGTCGACCTTTGCCAGTTTTTAATGCCTACAGTGACTCCACATATTGGCCAAATATGAACTCTCTGCGACCTCCAGAATTGGAGATACAGAAATGCACTTTAAAACATTAAAATACATGCTTATAATGAAACATGGGAACAGGGGAACATAAATTTTCAAGGTACAACAAGGTGCAAACCTCATCCCTGGACCGCAGTCCAGTTAACCCCTTGTCTCTCTGGTGAGGTCAGGGGATGGCCATATGGGGTGCAACCACTTTAATACTGGGCCAACCCCATCTCCCTCTACAGTGACCCTAAGACAGGGGCCAGCACCCGGGGGAGAGGGTGACAATAAGACAGGGAGTCACCACCCGGGGGGAGAAGGTGACACTGAGACAGGGGCCAGCACCTGGGGGAGAGGGTGACAATAAGACAGGGGTCACCACCAGGGGGAGAAGGTGACAATAAGACAGGGGTCACCACCAGGCGGAGAAGGTGACACTGAGACAGGGGCCAGCACCCGGGGGGAGAAGGTGACACTGAGACAGGGGCCAGCACCAGGGGGAGAAGGTGACACTAAGACAGGGAGTCACCACCCGGGGGGAGAAGGTGACACAGACAGCGAGTCCATTTCTGTGTCATGCTGAGGACGTCCCTCCCTTTTCAGATCGGATCTTACTTCGGCTCAGTGCTGTGTGCTGTGAATATGACCCCTGACCTCTCCAGGGTCCTGCTTCTGGTCGGGGCCCCCATGTATTACACTCCCGACGCCCCCGGTGGACGTGTGTACCTCTGCCCCCTCCCCAAAACGGTGAGTCGCCAGCTGGCGTTTATTAATGGGGTGTCTGCACTAGGGATGGGACTAATGACCCAGAGGAATGGTCAGGCCAACTAACGATGTCTAACGAGTTAATAATGAATGACTGAGTGGTGGGCCGCTCCTTCCGAACTGAGGGTTTAATGACCATGAGTAATGGGTACCTTATATTCAGTAATTACTTGGATACTAGAACAGAAAAGGATCCATATCTGTGGCACGTAATCTCTCCCAGGAGACCAGAGGCGGCCACCTCCAGTCCTCAAGGGCCACCAACAGGTCAGGTTTCTCAGAGATCCCTGCTTCAGCACAGGTGGCTAAGACTGAGCCACCTGTGCTGAAGCAGGGATATGCTTTACAGCTCACCTGTTGGTGGCGCCGGAGGACTGGAGGTGGCCACTAAGCGTCATACTGAGCCACTAATTGAGCCAGCTGTGCTGAAGTGGGGATATCCTGAAAACCTGGCCTGTTTGCCGCCCTCGAGGACTGGAGTTGTGCAGGCCTGGCCTAGGGTGTTCAGTGGTCGCGATGATGAGTCAACTCAACTAAGGGACGAGAATAACCTCCTGGCGGCGATCGGCAAAGAGATCGCCCAAAATAAGAATAACAATCGGACAATCCTCCTGCGAGCAACGGACAGTCCCCTCCGGCAAACGCGTGGTGGCAAAGCGGCCGCTGCCACGGCGGCACCTCTCAGGCGCACAGCCAGTCCCCTCCGGCAAACGCGCGGTGGCAAAGCGGCCGGCTGCCACGGCGGCACCTCTCAGGCGCACAGCCAGTCCCCTCCGGCAAACGCGCGGTGCAAAGCGGCCGCTGCCACGGCGGCACCTCTCAGGCGCACAGCCAGTCCCCTCCGGCAAACGCGCGGTGGCAAAGCGGCCGCTGCCACAGCGGCACATCTCAGGCGCACAGCCAGTCCCCTCCGGCAAAGGCGTGGTGGCAAAGCGGCCGCTGCCACGGCGGCACCTCTCAGGCGCACAGCCAGTCCCCTCCAGCAAACGCGCGGCGGCAAAGCAGCCGGCTGCCACGGCGGCACCTCTCAGGCGCACAGCCAGTCCCCTCCGGCAAACGCGTGGTGCAAAGCGGCCGCTGCCACGGCTGGCACATGTCAGGCGCACAGCCAGTCCCCTCCGCCAAACGCGTGGTGGCAAAGCGGCCGGCTGCCACGGCTGCCACGGCTGCATACTGTAGACAAAATTACAGAGGCAAAAAGTCTGTTCTCTCGCACGTTCAAAAAGAAACAGGTGCACCCACCCGGCCTGAGCGGTGCACCCACCCGGCCTGAGCGCCCTCCCCAGGGAAAGTTACATGTTCTCTGCTCTCACACTGCCAGCCCTCCCCAGGGAAAGTTACATGTTCTCTGCTCTCACACTGCCAGCCCTCCCCAGGGAAAGTTACATGTTATCTGCTCTCACACTGCCAGCCCTCCCCAGGGAAAGTTACATGTTCTCTGCTCTCACACTGCCAGCCCTCCCCAGGGAAAGTTACGTGTTCTCTGCTCTCACACTGCCAGCCCTCCCCAGGGAAAGTTACATGTTCTCTGCTCTCACACTGCCTGCCCTCCCCAGGGAAAGTTACATGTTCTCTGCTCTCACACTGCCTGCCCTCCCCAGGGAAAGTTACATGTTCTCTGCTCTCACACTGACAGCTCTCCCCAGGGAAAGTTACATGTTCTCTGCTCTCACACTGCCTGCTCTCCCCAGGGAAAGTTACATGTTCTCTGCTCTCACACTGCCTGCTCTCCCCAGGGAAAGTTACATGTTCTCTGCTCTCACACTGCCAGCCCTCCCCAGGGAAAGTTACATGTTCTCTGCTCTCACACTGCCTGCCCTCCCCAGGGAAAGTTACATGTTCTCTGCTCTCACACTGCCTGCTCTCCCCAGGGAAAGTTACATGTTCTCTGCTCTCACACTGCCTGCCCTCCCCAAGGAAAGTTACATGTTCTCTGCTCTCACACTGCCTGCTCTCCCCAGGGAAAGTTACACGTTCTCTGCTCTCACACTGCCTGCCCTCCCCAGGGAAAGTTACATGTTCTCTGCTCTCACACTGCCTGCCCTCCCCAGGGAAAGTTACATGTTCTCTGCTCTCACACTGCCTGCCCTCCCCAGGGAAAGTTACATGTTCTCTGCTCTCACACTGCCTGCTCTCACACTGCCTGCCCTCCCCAGGGAAAGTTACGTGTTCTCTGCTCTCACACTACCAGCTCTCCCCAGGGAAAGTTACATGTTCTCTGCTCTCACACTGCCAGCCCTCCCCAGGGAATGTTACATGTTCTCTGCTCTCACACTGCCAGCCCTCCCCAGGGAATGTTACATGTTCTCTGCTCTCACACTGCCAGCCCTCCCCAGGGAAAGTTACATGTTCTCTGCTCTCACACTGCCTGCCCTCCCCAGGGAAAGTTACATGTTCTCTGCTCTCACACTGCCTGCTCTCCCCAGGGAAAGTTACATGTTCTCTGCTCTCACACTGCCAGCCCTCCCCAGGGAAAGTTACATGTTCTCTGCTCTCACACTGCCTGCCCTCCCCAGGGAAAGTTACATGTTCTCTGCTCTCACACTGCCTGCCCTCCCCAGGGAAAGTTACATGTTCTCTGCTCTCACACTGCCAGCTCTCCCCAGGGAAAGTTACATGTTCTCTGCTCTCACACTACCAGCTCTCCCCAGGGAAAGTTACATGTTCTCTGCTCTCACACTGCCAGCCCTCCCCAGGGAAAGTTACATGTTCTCTGCTCTCACACTGCCTGCCCTCCCCAGGGAAAGTTACATGTTCTCTGCTCTCACACTGCCTGCTCTCCCCAGGGAAAGTTACATGTTCTCTGCTCTCACACTGCCAGCCCTCCCCAGGGAAAGTTACATGTTCTCTGCTCTCACACTGCCTGCCCTCCCCAGGGAAAGTTACATGTTCTCTGCTCTCACACTGCCTGCCCTCCCCAGGGAAAGTTACATGTTCTCTGCTCTCACACTGCCAGCTCTCCCCAGGGAAAGTTACATGTTCTCTGCTCTCACACTGCCAGCTCTCCCCAGGGAAAGTTACATGTTCTCTGCTCTCACACTGCCAGCTCTCCCCAGGGAAAGTTACATGTTCTCTGCTCTCACACTGCCTGCTCTCCCCAGGGAAAGTTACGTGTTCTCTGCTCTCACACTGCCTGCTCTCCCCAGGGAAAGTTACATGTTCTCTGCTCTCACACTGCCAGCCCTCCCCAGGGAAAGTTACGTGTTCTCTGCTCTCACACTGCCTGCTCTCCCAAGGGAAAGTTACGTGTTCTCTGCTCTCACACTGCCTGCTCTCCCCAGGGAAAGTTACATGTTCTCTGCTCTCACACTGCCTGCTCTCCCCAGGGAAAGTTACGTGTTCTCTGCTCTCACACTGCCTGCTCTCCCCAGGGAAAGTTACATGTTCTCTGCTCTCACACTGCCTGCCCTCCCCAGGGAAAGTTACATGTTCTCTGCTCTCACACTGCCTGCCCTCCCCAGGGAAAGTTACATGTTCTCTGCTCTCACACTGCCTGCCCTCCCCAGGGAAAGTTACGTGTTCTCTGCTCTCACACTGCCAGCCCTCCCCAGGGAAAGTTACATGTTCTCTGCTCTCACACTGCCAGCCCTCCCCAGGGAAAGTTACATGTTCTCTGCTCTCACACTGCCACCCCTCCCCAGGGAAAGTTACATGTTCTCTGCTCTCACACTGCCAGCTCTCCCCAGGGAAAGTTACATGTTCTCTGCTCTCACACTGCCTGGTCTCCCCAGGGAAAGTTACGTGTTCTCTGCTCTCACACTGCCTGCTCTCCCCAGGGAAAGTTACATGTTCTCTGCTCTCACACTGCCTGCCCTCCCCAGGGAAAGTTACATGTTCTCTGCTCTCACACTGCCTGCCCTCCCCAGGGAAAGTTACATGTTCTCTGCTCTCACACTGCCTGCCCTCCCCAGGGAAAGTTACGTGTTCTCTGCTCTCACACTGCCTGCCCTCCCCAGGGAAAGTTGCGTGTTCTCTGCTCTCACACTGCCAGCCCTCCCCAGGGAAAGTTACATGTTCTCTGCTCTCACACTGCCAGCCCTCCCCAGGGAAAGTTACATGTTCTCTGCTCTCACACTGCCAGCCCTCCCCAGGGAAAGTTACATGTTCTCTGCTCTCACACTGCCAGCCCTCCCCAGGGAAAGTTACATGTTCTCTGCTCTCACACTGCCAGCCCTCCCCAGGGAAAGTTACATGTTCTCTGCTCTCACACTGCCACCCCTCCCCAGGGAAAGTTACATGTTCTCTGCTCTCACACTGCCAGCCCTCCCCAGGGAAAGTTACATGTTCTCTGCTCTCACACTGCCTGCTCTCCCCAGGGAAAGTTACATGTTCTCTGCTCTCACACTGCCAGCCCTCCTCAGGGAAAGTTACATGTTCTCTGCTCTCACACTGCCAGCCCTCCCCAGGGAAAGTTACGTGTTCTCTGCTCTCACACTGCCTGCCCTCCCCAGGGAAAGTTACACGTTCTCTGCTCTCACACTGCCAGCCCTCCCCAGGGAAAGTTACATGTTCTCTGCTCTCACACTGCCTGCTCTCCCCAGGGAAAGTTACATGTTCTCTGCTCTCACACTGCCTGCTCTCCCCAGGGAAAGTTACATGTTCTCTGCTCTCACACTGCCAGCTCTCCCCAGGGAAAGTTACATGTTCTCTGCTCTCACACTGCCAGCTCTCCCCAGGGAAAGTTACATGTTCTCTGCTCTCACACTGCCTGCCCTCCCCAGGGAAAGTTACATGTTCTCTGCTCTCACACTGCCTGCTCTCCCCAGGGAAAGTTACATGTTCTCTGCTCTCACACTGCCAGCCCTCCCCAGGGAAAGTTACATGTTCTCTGCTCTCACACTGCCAGCCCTCCCCAGGGAAAGTTACATGTTCTCTGCTCTCACACTGCCAGCCCTCCCCAGGGAAAGTTACATGTTCTCTGCTCTCACACTGCCAGCCCTCCCCAGGGAAAGTTACATGTTCTCTGCTCTCACACTGCCTGCTCTCCCCAGGGAAAGTTACATGTTCTCTGCTCTCACACTGCCAGCTCTCCCCAGGGAAAGTTACATGTTCTCTGCTCTCACACTGCCTGCTCTCCCCAGGGAAAGTTACATGTTCTCTGCTCTCACACTGCCAGCTCTCCCCAGGGAAAGTTACATGTTCTCTGCTCTCACACTGCCTGCCCTCCCCAGGGAAAGTTACATGTTCTCTGCTCTCACACTGCCAGCTCTCCCCAGGGAAAGTTACATGTTCTCTGCTCTCACACTGCCAGCCCTCCCCAGGGAAAGTTACATGTTCTCTGCTCTCACACTGCCTGCTCTCCCCAGGGAAAGTTACATGTTCTCTGCTCTCACACTGCCTGCTCTCCCCAGGGAAAGTTACATGTTCTCTGCTCTCACACTGCCTGCCCTCCCCAGGGAAAGTTACGTGTTCTCTGCTCTCACACTGCCTGCCCTCCCCAGGGAAAGTTACATGTTCTCTGCTCTCACACTGCCAGCCCTCCCCAGGGAAAGTTACATGTACTCTGCTCTCACACTGCCAGCCCTCCCCAGGGAAAGTTACATGTTCTCTGCTCTCACACTGCCAGCCCTCCCCAGGGAAAGTTACATGTTCTCTGCTCTCACACTGCCTGCTCTCCCCAGGGAAAGTTACATGTTCTCTGCTCTCACACTGCCTGCCCTCCTCAGGGAAAGTTACATGTTCTCTGCTCTCACACTGCCTGCCCTCCCCAGGGAAAGTTACATGTTCTCTGCTCTCACACTGCCTGCCCTCCCCAGGGAAAGTTACGTGTTCTCTGCTCTCACACTGCCTGCCCTCCCCAGGGAAAGTTACATGTTCTCTGCTCTCACACTGCCTGCCCTCCCCAGGGAAAGTTACATGTTCTCTGCTCTCACACTGCCTGCCCTCCCCAGGGAAAGTTACATGTTCTCTGCTCTCACACTGCCAGCCCTCCCCAGGGAAAGTTACATGTTCTCTGCTCTCACACTGCCTGCTCTCCCCAGGGAAAGTTACATGTTCTCTGCTCTCACACTGCCTGCTCTCCCCAGGGAAAGTTACATGTTCTCTGCTCTCACACTGCCAGCCCTCCCCAGGGAAAGTTACATGTTCTCTGCTCTCACACTGCCTGCTCTCCCCAGGGAAAGTTACATGTTCTCTGCTCTCACACTGCCAGCTCTCCCCAGGGAAAGTTACATGTTCTCTGCTCTCACACTGCCTGCCCTCCCCAGGGAAAGTTACATGTTCTCTGCTCTCACACTGCCTGCCCTCCCCAGGGAAAGTTACATGTTCTCTGCTCTCACACTGCCTGCCCTCCCCAGGGAAAGTTACATGTTCTCTGCTCTCACACTGCCTGCTCTCCCCAGGGAAAGTTACATGTTCTCTGCTCTCACACTGCCTGCTCTCCCCAGGGAAAGTTACGTGTTCTCTGCTCTCACACTGCCAGCTCTCCCCAGGGAAAGTTACATGTTCTCTGCTCTCACACTGCTAGCCCTCCCCAGGGAAAGTTACATGTTCTCTGCTCTCACACTGCCAGCCCTCCCCAGGGAAAGTTACATGTTCTCTGCTCTCACACTGCCAGCCTCCCCAGGGAAAGTTACATGTTCTCTGCTCTCACACTGCCAGCCCTCCCCAGGGAAAGTTACGTGTTCTCTGCTCTCACACTGCCAGCTCTCCCCAGGGAAAGTTACATGTTCTCTGCTCTCACACTGCTAGCCCTCCCCAGGGAAAGTTACATGTTCTCTGCTCTCACACTGCTAGCCCTCCCCAGGGAAAGTTACGTGTTCTCTGCTCTCACACTGCCAGCCCTCCCCAGGGAAAGTTACATGTTCTCTGCTCTCACACTGCCTGCCCTCCCCAGGGAAAGTTACATGTTCTCTGCTCTCACACTGCCAGCCCTCCCCAGGGAAAGTTACATGTTCTCTGCTCTCACACTGCCTGCTCTCCCCAGGGAAAGTTACATGTTCTCTGCTCTCACACTGCCTGCTCTCCCCAGGGAAAGTTACATGTTCTCTGCTCTCACACTGCCAGCCCTCCCCAGGGAAAGTTACGTGTTCTCTGCTCTCACACTGCCAGCCCTCCCCAGGGAAAGTTACATGTTCTCTGCTCTCACACTGCCTGCCCTCCCCAGGGAAAGTTACATGTTCTCTGCTCTCACACTGCCAGCCCTCCCCAGGGAAAGTTACATGTTCTCTGCTCTCACACTGCCAGCTCTCCCCAGGGAAAGTTACATGTTCTCTGCTCTCACACTGCCTGCCCTCCCCAGGGAAAGTTACACGTTCTCTGCTCTCACACTGCCTGCCCTCCCCAGGGAAAGTTACATGTTCTCTGCTCTCACACTGCCTGCCCTCCCCAGGGAAAGTTACATGTTCTCTGCTCTCACACTGCCAGCCCTCCCCAGGGAAAGTTACGTGTTCTCTGCTCTCACACTGCCTGCCCTCCCCAGGGAAAGTTACATGTTCTCTGCTCTCACACTGCCAGCTCTCCCCAGGGAAAGTTACATGTTCTCTGCTCTCACACTGCCAGCTCTCCCCAGGGAAAGTTACATGTTCTCTGCTCTCACACTGCCTGCTCTCCCCAGGGAAAGTTACATGTTCTCTGCTCTCACACTGCTAGCCCTCCCCAGGGAAACTTACATGTTCTCTGCTCTCACACTGCCAGCTCTCCCCAGGGAAAGTTACATGTTCTCTGCTCTCACACTGCCTGCCCTCCCCAGGGAAAGTTACATGTTCTCTGCTCTCACACTGCCTGCTCTCCCCAGGGAAAGTTACATGTTCTCTGCTCTCACACTGCCTGCTCTCCCCAGGGAAAGTTACACGTTCTCTGCTCTCACACTGCCAGCTCTCCCCAGGGAAAGTTACATGTTCTCTGCTCTCACACTGCCTGCCCTCCCCAGGGAAAGTTACATGTTCTCTGCTCTCACACTGCCTGCCCTCCCCAGGGAAAGTTACGTGTTCTCTGCTCTCACACTGCCAGCTCTCCCCAGGGAAAGTTACATGTTCTCTGCTCTCACACTGCCAGCCCTCCCCAGGGAAAGTTACATGTTCTCTGCTCTCACACTGCCAGCCCTCCCCAGGGAAAGTTACATGTTCTCTGCTCTCACACTGCCTGGTCTCCCCAGGGAAAGTTACATGTTCTCTGCTCTCACACTGCCAGCCCTCCCCAGGGAAAGTTACATGTTCTCTGCTCTCACACTGCCAGCCTCCCCAGGGAAAGTTACATGTTCTCTGCTCTCACACTGCCAGCCCTCCCCAGGGAAAGTTACATGTTCTCTGCTCTCACACTGCCAGCCCTCCCCAGGGAAAGTTACATGTTCTCTGCTCTCACACTGCCAGCCCTCCCCAGGGAAAGTTACATGTTCTCTGCTCTCACACTGCCAGCCCTCCCCAGGGAAAGTTACATGTTCTCTGCTCTCACACTGCCAGCCCTCCCCAGGGAAAGTTACATGTTCTCTGCTCTCACACTGCCAGCCCTCCCCAGGGAAAGTTACATGTTCTCTGCTCTCACACTGCCAGCCCTCCCCAGGGAAAGTTACATGTTCTCTGCTCTCACACTGCCTGCTCTCCCCAGGGAAAGTTACATGTTCTCTGCTCTCACACTGCCTGCCCTCCCCAGGGAAAGTTACATGTTATCTGCTCTCACACTGCCAGCCCTCCCCAGGGAAAGTTACATGTTCTCTGCTCTCACACTGCCAGCCCTCCCCAGGGAAAGTTACATGTTCTCTGCTCTCACACTGCCAGCCCTCCCCAGGGAAAGTTACATGTTCTCTGCTCTCACACTGCCTGCCCTCCCCAGGGAAAGTTACATGTTCTCTGCTCTCACACTGCCAGCCCTCCCCAGGGAAAGTTACATGTTCTCTGCTCTCACACTGCCAGCCCTCCCCAGGGAATGTTACATGTTCTCTGCTCTCACACTGCCAGCCCTCCCCAGGGAAAGTTACATGTTCTCTGCTCTCACACTGCCAGCCCTCCCCAGGGAAAGTTACATGTTCTCTGCTCTCACACTGCCTGCTCTCCCCAGGGAAAGTTACATGTTCTCTGCTCTCACACTGCCAGCCCTCCCCAGGGAAAGTTACATGTTCTCTGCTCTCACACTGCCAGCCCTCCCCAGGGAAAGTTACATGTTCTCTGCTCTCACACTGCTAGCCCTCCCCAGGGAAAGTTACATGTTCTCTGCTCTCACACTGCCAGCCCTCCCCAGGGAAAGTTACACGTTCTCTGCTCTCACACTGCCAGCCCTCCCCAGGGAAAGTTACATGTTCTCTGCTCTCACACTGCCAGCCCTCCCCAGGGAAAGTTACATGTTCTCTGCTCTCACACTGCCAGCCCTCCCCAGGGAAAGTTACATGTTCTCTGCTCTCACACTGCCTGCTCTCCCCAGGGAAAGTTACGTGTTCTCTGCTCTCACACTGCCAGCCCTCCCCAGGGAAAGTTACGTGTTCTCTGCTCTCACACTGCCTGCCCTCCTCAGGGAAAGTTACATGTTCTCTGCTCTCACACTGCCAGCCCTCCCCAGGGAAAGTTACGTGTTCTCTGCTCTCACACTGCCAGCCCTCCCCAGGGAAAGTTACGTGTTCTCTGCTCTCACACTGCCAGCCCTCCCCAGGGAAAGTTACATGTTCTCTGCTCTCACACTGCCTGCCCTCCCCAGGGAAAGTTACGTGTTCTCTGCTCTCACACTGCTAGCCCTCCCCAGGGAAAGTTACATGTTCTCTGCTCTCACACTGCCAGCCCTCCCCAGGGAAAGTTACGTGTTCTCTGCTCTCACACTGCCAGCCCTCCCCAGGGGAAGTTATGTGTTCTCTGCTCTCACACTGCCAGCCCTCCCCAGGGAAAGTCACATGTTCTCTGCTCTCACACTGCCTGCTCTCCCCAGGGAAAGTTACGTGTTCTCTGCTCTCACACTGCCAGCCCTCCCCAGGGAAAGTTACGTGTTCTCTGCTCTCACACTGCCTGCCCTCCCCAGGGAAAGTTACATGTTCTCTGCTCTCACACTGCCAGCCCTCCCCAGGGAAAGTTACATGTTCTCTGCTCTCACACTGCCAGCCCTCCCCAGGGAAAGTTACATGTTCTCTGCTCTCACACTGCCTGCCCTCCCCAGGGAAAGTTACATGTTCTCTGCTCTCACACTGCCAGCCCTCCCCAGGGAAAGTTACATGTTCTCTGCTCTCACACTGCCAGCCCTCCCCAGGGAAAGTTACATGTTCTCTGCTCTCACACTGCCACCCCTCCCCAGGGAAAGTTACATGTTCTCTGCTCTCACACTGCTAGCCCTCCCCAGGGAAAGTTACGTGTTCTCTGCTCTCACACTGCCTGCTCTCCCCAGGGAAAGTTACATGTTCTCTGCTCTCACACTGCCTGCCCTCCTCAGGGAAAGTTACATGTTCTCTGCTCTCACACTGCCAGCCCTCCCCAGGGAAAGTTACATGTTCTCTGCTCTCACACTGCCAGCCCTCCCCAGGGAAAGTTACATGTTCTCTGCTCTCACACTGCCTGCCCTCCCCAGGGAAAGTTACATGTTCTCTGCTCTCACACTGCCAGCCCTCCCCAGGGAAAGTTACGTGTTCTCTGCTCTCACACTGCCAGCCCTCCCCAGGGAAAGTTACATGTTCTCTGCTCTCACACTGCTAGCCCTCCCCAGGGAAAGTTACATGTTCTCTGCTCTCACACTGCCAGCCCTCCCCAGGGAAAGTTACATGTTCTCTGCTCTCACACTGCCAGCCCTCCCCAGGGAAAGTTACATGTTCTCTGCTCTCACACTGCTAGCCCTCCCCAGGGAAAGTTACATGTTCTCTGCTCTCACACTGCCAGCCCTCCCCAGGGAAAGTTACATGTTCTCTGCTCTCACACTGCCAGCCCTCCCCAGGGAAAGTTACATGTTCTCTGCTCTCACACTGCCAGCCCTCCCCAGGGAAAGTTACATGTTCTCTGCTCTCACACTGCCAGCTCTCCCCAGGGAAAGTTACATGTTCTCTGCTCTCACACTGCCTGCTCTCCCCAGGGAAAGTTACATGTTCTCTGCTCTCACACTGCCTGCCCTCCCCAGGGAAAGTTACGTGTTCTCTGCTCTCACACTGCCAGCCCTCCCCAGGGAAAGTTACATGTTCTCTGCTCTCACACTACCAGCTCTCCCCAGGGAAAGTTACGTGTTCTCTGCTCTCACACTGCCAGCCCTCCCCAGGGAAAGTTACATGTTCTCTGCTCTCACACTGCCTGCCCTCCCCAGGGAAAGTTACATGTTCTCTGCTCTCACACTGCCAGCTCTCCCCAGGGAAAGTTACATGTTCTCTGCTCTCACACTGCCTGCTCTCCCCAGGGAAAGTTACATGTTCTCTGCTCTCACACTGCCAGCCCTCCCCAGGGAAAGTTACATGTTCTCTGCTCTCACACTACCAGCTCTCCCCAGGGAAAGTTACGTGTTCTCTGCTCTCACACTGCCAGCCCTCCCCAGGGAAAGTTACGTGTTCTCTGCTCTCACACTGCCAGCCCTCCCCAGGGAAAGTTACATGTTCTCTGCTCTCACACTGCCAGCCCTCCCCAGGGAAAGTTACGTGTTCTCTGCTCTCACACTGCCAGCCCTCCCCAGGGAAAGTTACGTGTTCTCTGCTCTCACACTGCCAGCCCTCCCCAGGGAAAGTTACATGTTCTCTGCTCTCACACTGCCAGTCCTCCCCAGGGAAAGTTACGTGTTCTCTGCTCTCACACTGCCAGCCCTCCCCAGGGAAAGTTACGTGTTCTCTGCTCTCACACTGCCAGCTCTCCCCAGGGAAAGTTACATGTTCTCTGCTCTCACACTGCCTGCCCTCCCCAGGGAAAGTTACGTGTTCTCTGCTCTCACACTGCCAGCTCTCCCGAGGGAAAGTTACATGTTCTCTGCTCTCACACTGCCTGCCCTCCCCAGGGAAAGTTACGTGTTCTCTGCTCTCACACTGCCAGCCCTCCCCAGGGAAAGTTACGTGTTCTCTGCTCTCACACTGCCTGCTCTCCCCAGGGAAAGTTACATGTTCTCTGCTCTCACACTGCCAGCTCTCCCCAGGGAAAGTTACGTGTTCTCTGCTCTCACACTGCCTGCTCTCCCCAGGGAAAGTTACGTGTTCTCTGCTCTCACACTGCCTGCTCTACCCAGGGAAAGTTACGTGTTCTCTGCTCTCACACTGCCTGCTCTCCCCAGGGAAAGTTACATGTTCTCTGCTCTCACACTGCCAGCCCTCCCCAGGGAAAGTTACATGTTCTCTGCTCTCACACTGCCTGCTCTCCCCAGGGAAAGTTACATGTTCTCTGCTCTCACACTGCCTGCTCTCCCCAGGGAAAGTTACGTGTTCTCTGCTCTCACACTGCCTGCTCTCCCCAGGGAAAGTTACATGTTCTCTGCTCTCACACTGCCTGCTCTCCCCAGGGAAAGTTACGTGTTCTCTGCTCTCACACTGCCTGCTCTCCCCAGGGAAAGTTACATGTTCTCTGCTCTCACACTGCCAGCCCTCCCCAGGGAAAGTTACATGTTCTCTGCTCTCACACTGCCTGCCCTCCCCAGGGAAAGTTACGTGTTCTCTGCTCTCACACTGCCAGCCCTCCCCAGGGAAAGTTACATGTTCTCTGCTCTCACACTGCCTGCCCTCCCCAGGGAAAGTTACATGTTCTCTGCTCTCACACTGCCAGCCCTCCCCAGGGAAAGTTACATGTTCTCTGCTCTCACACTGCCTGCCCTCCCCAGGGAAAGTTACATGTTCTCTGCTCTCACACTGCCAGCCCTCCCCAGGGAAAGTTACGTGTTCTCTGCTCTCACACTGCCAGCCCTCCCCAGGGAAAGTTACATGTTCTCTGCTCTCACACTGCCAGCCCTCCCCAGGGAAAGTTACATGTTCTCTGCTCTCACACTGCCTGCCCTCCCCAGGGAAAGTTACGTGTTCTCTGCTCTCACACTGCCAGCTCTCCCCAGGGAAAGTTACATGTTCTCTGCTCTCACACTGCCTGCTCTCCCCAGGGAAAGTTATGTGTTCTCTGCTCTCACACTGCCAGCTCTCCCCAGGGAAAGTTACATGTTCTCTGCTCTCACACTGACAGCTCTCCCCAGGGAAAGTTACATGTTCTCTGCTCTCACACTGCCAGCCCTCCCCAGGGAAAGTTACGTGTTCTCTGCTCTCACACTGCCTGCTCTCCCCAGGGAAAGTTACATGTTCTCTGCTCTCACACTGCCAGCCCTCCCCAGGGAAAGTTACATGTTCTCTGCTCTCACACTGCCTGCCCTCCCCAGGGAAAGTTACGTGTTCTCTGCTCTCACACTGCCAGCCCTCCCCAGGGAAAGTTACATGTTCTCTGCTCTCACACTGCCTGCCCTCCCCAGGGAAAGTTACATGTTCTCTGCTCTCACACTGCCAGCCCTCCCCAGGGAAAGTTACATGTTCTCTGCTCTCACACTGCCTGCCCTCCCCAGGGAAAGTTACATGTTCTCTGCTCTCACACTGCCAGCCCTCCCCAGGGAAAGTTACATGTTCTCTGCTCTCACACTGCCAGCCCTCCCCAGGGAAAGTTACATGTTCTCTGCTCTCACACTGCCTGCCCTCCCCAGGGAAAGTTACATGTTCTCTGCTCTCACACTGCCAGCCCTCCCCAGGGAAAGTTACGTGTTCTCTGCTCTCACACTGCCAGCTCTCCCCAGGGAAAGTTACATGTTCTCTGCTCTCACACTGCCAGCCCTCCCCAGGGAAAGTTACATGTTCTCTGCTCTCACACTGCCTGCCCTCCCCAGGGAAAGTTACATGTTCTCTGCTCTCACACTGCCTGCCCTCCCCAGGGAAAGTTACATGTTCTCTGCTCTCACACTGCCAGCCCTCCCCAGGGAAAGTTACGTGTTCTCTGCTCTCACACTGCCAGCTCTCCCCAGGGAAAGTTACGTGTTCTCTGCTCTCACACTGCCAGCCCTCCCCAGGGAAAGTTACGTGTTCTCTGCTCTCACACTGCCAGCCCTCCCCAGGGAAAGTTACATGTTCTCTGCTCTCACACTGCCAGCCCTCCCCAGGGAAAGTTACATGTTCTCTGCTCTCACACTGCCAGCCCTCCCCAGGGAAAGTTACATGTTCTCTGCTCTCACACTGCCTGCTCTCCCCAGGGAAAGTTACATGTTCTCTGCTCTCACACTGCCTGGTCTCCCCAGGGAAAGTTACGTGTTCTCTGCTCTCACACTGCCTGCCCTCCCCAGGGAAAGTTACATGTTCTCTGCTCTCACACTGCTAGCCCTCCCCAGGGAAAGTTACGTGTTCTCTGCTCTCACACTGCCTGCTCTCCCCAGGGAAAGTTACATGTTCTCTGCTCTCACACTGCCTGCCCTCCTCAGGGAAAGTTACATGTTCTCTGCTCTCACACTGCCTGCCCTCCCCAGGGAAAGTTACATGTTCTCTGCTCTCACACTGCCAGCCCTCCCCAGGGAAAGTTACGTGTTCTCTGCTCTCACACTGCCAGCCCTCCCCAGGGAAAGTTACATGTTCTCTGCTCTCACACTGCTAGCCCTCCCCAGGGAAAGTTACATGTTCTCTGCTCTCACACTGCCAGCCCTCCCCAGGGAAAGTTACATGTTCTCTGCTCTCACACTGCCAGCCCTCCCCAGGGAAAGTTACATGTTCTCTGCTCTCACACTGCCAGCCCTCCCCAGGGAAAGTTACATGTTCTCTGCTCTCACACTGCCAGCCCTCCCCAGGGAAAGTTACATGTTCTCTGCTCTCACACTGCCAGCTCTCCCCAGGGAAAGTTACATGTTCTCTGCTCTCACACTGCCAGCCCTCCCCAGGGAAAGTTACATGTTCTCTGCTCTCACACTGCCAGCTCTCCCCAGGGAAAGTTACATGTTCTCTGCTCTCACACTGCCTGCTCTCCCCAGGGAAAGTTACATGTTCTCTGCTCTCACACTGCCTGCCCTCCCCAGGGAAAGTTACATGTTCTCTGCTCTCACACTACCAGCTCTCCCCAGGGAAAGTTACGTGTTCTCTGCTCTCACACTGCCAGCCCTCCCCAGGGAAAGTTACATGTTCTCTGCTCTCACACTGCCAGCTCTCCCCAGGGAAAGTTACATGTTCTCTGCTCTCACACTGCCTGCTCTCCCCAGGGAAAGTTACATGTTCTCTGCTCTCACACTGCCAGCCCTCCCCAGGGAAAGTTACATGTTCTCTGCTCTCACACTGCCTGCTCTCCCCAGGGAAAGTTACATGTTCTCTGCTCTCACACTGCCAGCCCTCCCCAGGGAAAGTTACATGTTCTCTGCTCTCACACTGCCTGCCCTCCCCAGGGAAAGTTACATGTTCTCTGCTCTCACACTACCAGCTCTCCCCAGGGAAAGTTACGTGTTCTCTGCTCTCACACTGCCAGCCCTCCCCAGGGAAAGTTACATGTTCTCTGCTCTCACACTGCCAGCCCTCCCCAGGGAAAGTTACATGTTCTCTGCTCTCACACTGCCAGCCCTCCCCAGGGAAAGTTACATGTTCTCTGCTCTCACACTGCCTGCCCTCCCCAGGGAAAGTTACATGTTCTCTGCTCTCACACTGCCAGCCCTCCCCAGGGAAAGTTACGTGTTCTCTGCTCTCACACTGCCAGCTCTCCCCAGGGAAAGTTACATGTTCTCTGCTCTCACACTGCCAGCCCTCCCCAGGGAAAGTTACATGTTCTCTGCTCTCACACTGCCTGCCCTCCCCAGGGAAAGTTACATGTTCTCTGCTCTCACACTGCCTGCCCTCCCCAGGGAAAGTTACATGTTCTCTGCTCTCACACTGCCAGCCCTCCCCAGGGAAAGTTACGTGTTCTCTGCTCTCACACTGCCAGCTCTCCCCAGGGAAAGTTACGTGTTCTCTGCTCTCACACTGCCAGCCCTCCCCAGGGAAAGTTACGTGTTCTCTGCTCTCACACTGCCAGCCCTCCCCAGGGAAAGTTACATGTTCTCTGCTCTCACACTGCCTGCCCTCCCCAGGGAAAGTTACGTGTTCTCTGCTCTCACATTGCCAGCCCTCCCCAGGGAAAGTTACACGTTCTCTGCTCTCACACTGCCTGCCCTCCCCAGGGAAAGTTACACGTTCTCTGCTCTCACACTGCCTGCCCTCCCCAGGGAAAGTTACACGTTCTCTGCTCTCACACTGCCTGCCCTCCCCAGGGAAAGTTACGTGTTCTCTGATCTCACACTGCGTGCTCTCCCCAGGGAAAGTTACACGTTCTCTGCTCTCACACTGCCTGGTCTCCCCAGGGAAAGTTACATGTTCTCTGCTCTCACACTGCCTGCTCTCCCCAGGGAAAGTTACATGTTCTCTGCTCTCACACTGCCTGGTCTCCCCAGGGAAAGGTACGTGTTCTCTGCTCTCACACTGCCTGCCCTCCCCAGGGAAAGTTACATGTTCTCTGCTCTCACACTGCCAGCCCTCCCCAGGGAAAGTTACATGTTCTCTGCTCTCACACTGCCTGCCCTCCCCAGGGAAAGTTACGTGTTCTCTGCTCTCACACTGCCAGCCCTCCCCAGGGAAAGTTACATGTTCTCTGCTCTCACACTGCCAGCTCTCCCCAGGGAAAGTTACACGTTCTCTGCTCTCACACTGCCTGCCCTCCCCAGGGAAAGTTACGTGTTCTCTGCTCTCACACTGCCAGCCCTCCCCAGGGAAAGTTACACGTTCTCTGCTCTCACACTGCCAGCCCTCCCCAGGGAAAGTTACATGTTCTCTGCTCTCACACTGCCTGCCCTCCCCAGGGAAAGTTACACGTTCTCTGCTCTCACACTGCCTGCCCTCCCCAGGGAAAGTTACGTGTTCTCTGATCTCACACTGCGTGCTCTCCCCAGGGAAAGTTACATGTTCTCTGCTCTCACACTGCCAGCTCTCCCCAGGGAAAGTTACATGTTCTCTGCTCTCACACTGCCAGCCCTCCCCAGGGAAAGTTACACGTTCTCTGCTCTCACACTGCCTGCCCTCCCCAGGGAAAGTTACACGTTCTCTGCTCTCACACTGCCTGCTCTCTCCAGGGAAAGTTACATGTTCTCTGCTCTCACACTGCCAGCTCTCCCCAGGGAAAGTTACACGTTCTCTGCTCTCACACTGCCAGCCCTCCCCAGGGAAAGTTACGTGTTCTCTGCTCTCACACTGCCTGCTCTCCCCAGGGAAAGTTACATGTTCTCTGCTCTCACACTGCCAGCCCTCCCCAGGGAAAGTTACGTGTTCTCTGCTCTCACACTGCCAGCCCTCCCCAGGGAAAGTTACATGTTCTCTGCTCTCACACTGCCAGCCCTCCCCAGGGAAAGTTACGTGTTCTCTGCTCTCACACTGCCAGCCCTCCCCAGGGAAAGTTACGTGTTCTCTGCTCTCACACTGGCTGCCCTCCCCAGGGAAAGTTACGTGTTCTCTGCTCTCACACTGCCAGCTCTCCCCAGGGAAAGTTACGTGTTCTCTGCTCTCACACTGCCAGCCCTCCCCAGGGAAAGTTACATGTTCTCTGCTCTCACACTGCCAGCCCTCCCCAGGGAAAGTTACGTGTTCTCTGCTCTCACACTGCCAGCCCTCCCCAGGGAAAGTTACGTGTTCTCTGCTCTCACACTGCCTGCTCTCCCCAGGGAAAGTTACATGTTCTCTGCTCTCACACTGCCAGCCCTCCCCAGGGAAAGTTACGTGTTCTCTGCTCTCACACTGCCAGCCCTCCCCAGGGAAAGTTACATGTTCTCTGCTCTCACACTGCCAGCCCTCCCCAGGGAAAGTTACGTGTTCTCTGCTCTCACACTGCCAGCCCTCCCCAGGGAAAGTTACGTGTTCTCTGCTCTCACACTGCCAGCCCTCCCCAGGGAAAGTTACGTGTTCTCTGCTCTCACACTGCCAGCTCTCCCCAGGGAAAGTTACGTGTTCTCTGCTCTCACACTGCCAGCCCTCCCCAGGGAAAGTTACGTGTTCTCTGCTCTCACACTGCCAGCTCTCCCCAGGGAAAGTTACGTGTTCTCTGCTCTCACACTGGTTTGGATAATTTGGATCAGACCAAAACGTCTTCAGAGTATCTGTCCCCGTCCAGATTAGTTTCCCACGTAGGTAATGCGTGCACTGAGAAAAGATCACGCTGACACACGTTCAGAATGATAATGTCTGACTTTATTCCTACAGACCATGTTCATATAAAGGGGCTGTAGGGGAGGGGGTTTGTATGCAAAGTAGCTGTCTCAGGTTATTTGTCTCATTGGTTCTTTGTTAGGTCTTGTCCTTGTAGGGTCTTGTTGTTATGATTTATGGTCTTGTTATTGTAGGTTTTCTTGGACACATCAGCATTTGAGTGGAATTCCTCGGTGCCATCTTCTTTACTTGAAGGGAGGGGTAGCTGCGGTAGCCATTTTGAGTAAGGAATCATAGCAAAGTATTACAGATGAAGAAATAGGCATTTTATCCAATCCATCACAACCCTGCCAGCCCTCCCCAGGGAAAGTTACATGTTTTTCCTGCTCTGGTGCAGCCAGAGCTGTGTAAACTGCAGCAACATTATTGTAACATATCCCCACTTTACACAGCCACTAGTCGATTGCTCTGGCAACCTCCCAATCCTCATAGCCATGAGCTTGGTTTAGCCCTGTTGTTCCCCTGCCCCTTTCTGTTTAATGGATTGGTCCTCAGCCTGTTCCTGTCTGTCCCAGGAAAGTGTGCTTCCTTTCCTAACACGCTGCCTAAGTGAGTGCACTCTCCCTCCTTTCCTAACACGCTGCCTAAGTGAGTGCACTCTCCCTCCTTTCCTAACACGCTGCCTAAGTGAGTGCACTCTCCCTCCTTTCCTAACACGCTGCCTAAGTGAGTGCACTCTCCCTCCTTTCCTAACACGCTGCCTAAGTGAGTACACTCTCCCTTTCTAAAGGCCATACTTTGTTTCCTTCTCCTCAGAGACGCGCTCTCTCACAGCAGAACGCCTTCCCATCGTTAGGTCAGTCTCCTGACAAGAGAAATCTGCAAATTCCATCCTCGTGCGAGTACCTTTTATTTCTGTAACTCCCCCAGTAAAGCTGAAGAAAATTGAAGGACTTTGTGTGCTTCAAAAAGGGGACGAGTTAAGCGATCTGGACTTAGTCACATGCTACATATGGCCCTGGATACAGAATAGCCGCTCTTAGTAAGCGCACAGGTATCCGACATGTATAGGCGCCCTTAGCAAGCGCACAGGTATCCGATGTGTACAGACGCCCTTAGTAAGCGCACAGGTATCCGGTGTGTACAGACGCCCTTAGTAAGCGCACAGGTATCTGGTGTGTACAGACGCCTTTAGTAAGCGCACAGGTATCCGGTGTGTACAGACGCCCTTAGTAAGCGCACAGGTATCCGATGTGTACAGACGCCCTTAGTAAGCGCACAGGTATCCGACATGTATAGGCGCCCTTAGTAAGCGCACAGGTATCCGACGTGTATAGGCGCCCTTAGTAAGCGCACAGGTATCCGACGTGTATAGGCGCCTGTAGACGGACATTCACAGAGGTACACAATTGGAGACTTTTATAAGGTGAAATTATAATAAGGCTTTATTGTGCCTTTTCCTTTTTATCAGGAAATCATCCAAACACAGGGGGGGGGGGGGGGGGGGGGAACAAAGCTTCTATTCACTTGGGAGTATTTCTAGTGAAATCGTATGCAATTAATTCACATCTCCCTTAGTTAAGCACTTCTCCCAGCCCCAAACACATAGCATGTAATAAGCAAATATAAGAAGTCTCTTAAGAATGAAAGTCTCATCTGTTAGCTGCTGTAGGGGAAGCTTCTCTGCTCTCCTGGAACCGCACCCGTGTGTGCACAGAAAATGTCAGCATCCAGGTTTAGAAGTCTTATTTGTCAGCTCCAGAGGTCTGTGTTCTCTTGGTCAGTCTCTCCTGGGAGACTCAAGAACCACTGCTCTGTCTCCAAAGGTCAGCTCACAAGTGAGCTAAGGAGTCACTTCCTGTCTCACAAGACAGGCTTTTCTAAGCAATCAGGTAGGTGGGGTTAGTTAATTGCCTACCAGCAGTTAACCACCACACTGCTGGATTAGAGGCACATTTGTGAACAGGGATAAGTCCCCTGTTACATACCTCCCCTGTTTGTGGGAAGCTCGGGCTTACCACAGCCAAAGCCCATCCTTCCACTCTCATTCGAGATCTTTCTGTGACTTGAATGAGAGTGGATGGAGGAAGAGAACCCTCTGTCCTGCTGGGATTGGAGCCCTTTCTCCAGTTTATTTTTGTCTCCTCCCGAAGGTGCTTGAGATCAGCACTCCTCAGTCGCTCGAGGAGGACTTTTTCCAAGTAAAGTCTTTTTAACGAGTGCGCGGTCATGATATTTCTGTTGCGTCGGGCACTCCTCTTTTTGTAGACAAACTGTATGGCAACAGTTGTAGAGAAGTTAGGACTAGCCCTTAGAGTTTTCCGCTTTTGAAGCGGTCTTTCTGCAGCTTCTCCACACCACGGAGTCGCCAGTTCAGCTTCTTCAGCTAAGGATTCTTCTGGCTTTGATTCTGCACTCCTACCTCTGTTTGTTGCCTGTTGGGCAGCTGTAGGTTTGGCTAGTGCTTTCTTTGGTGGCTCAAACTTCATAATCTTGTCTTGAAGGTGCGTGGAGTCCCCAACTCTCACTGTACCCTTGTCCTCATGGGCATTAGTTACTGTGGGATACTGGCTTGGGCAGAGCCAATACCCTTTTCCGTATTGGAGGAATCTGTAAGTTACTGGTCTACAGAGTCTCAACCTGTTTGAGTGCGTCTTGCAAGTCTCTTCTCAGGGAATTTATCTGCGCACTTTACTTTCTCTGAGTCTTTATCAGTGTCTCCTTCATATTCTGGAGCTCTGTAATTTTTGTCGTTAAGGTTGCCGCTGCGTCTATTTTCTCCTTGGTATACTGACTCAAGGGAATGGAACAGTCTCTCTGTCTCTCCAGCTCTTGCTCCAGTTTCTGAGCCTTCTCACGCTCCCTCTCATACAGAGTCACCTGGTATTGAAGCTCCGCCTCCAATGATGCTCTGAAGACATGCAGCGTGGCCTTTAGCTCCTCATACTGCTCTGTGGGGACGTACTGGGTATTCAGACGTTCCTGCAGCGCTTGTACCTCTTTAGCAGCCTGCAGCTTTTCTTCCTGCAGCGTTTGCAGCTTCTCCTCAGCATACTGGAGGTGTGTACGCAGACCTTGCAGTTGGTTCTGCAGTCGGTGCTCTGCTTCAAACTTTTCCTTGACTTCTTCTGTCAACTGAAAATTTTCTTCTTTCAGTTTTAAGTTTTCTCTTTTTAATCTTGAATTTTCTCCTTTTTCAGTCTCTGTATTCTTCAGGGCTTCTTTGCAGTCCTCCTTCCATTTACACACATCTGCTTTGAGAATGACACTCTCCTGGCGTGAGACTTCCTTCTCTAGGTTGAGGGTCTGAAGCTCCTTCTGAGAGACTTTGAGATCTGTATCAAGATTGACAGTAGTTTCTTTAGCAATGTCCAGCTCCTCAGTGAGACTGTGTAGTTCCTTTCTGGAAACTTCCAGGTCTGTGCGGCAGCTGTTGGTCTCATGATGTGAGGCATCCATTGCTCTGCGGAGTGTCTGAACCTCTTTCTGAGATACGTCCACCTCTGTCCGGACACTGTTGACCTCCTGTTGTGAGACATTCAGCTCTATGCGAAGAGTGTGAACCTCTTGCTGGAAGACTGTCATCTGCTTCAGTGCCTCCTCATACTTCCGCTTTAGCGTAGCCACCATTTCATCAGATTGGCTCTGCTTTTCATCCATGGCGGAAATAGTAGTCTTTGCAGTATCTAGCTCAGTCTAGCGATCGTCCAATTCTGTCATGGCTAGAGCACATATTCCTGTAGCTTCACGTTATTTTTCTGTAGCTCTGTGTAACCATCTTCCTTTTGTTTCAATTGTTCACGGAGCATATCACAGTCATGCCTGGCATTTTTCAGGGCATCTTCAGGGCTGGTCAAGGGATCGTCACTCACTGGTTCCGGCTCCACTTCCCTGGGATGGTTGGTTGAGGGTTCCTCACTGTTGGCACCGGACAGACACTTCTTTGGGGTACACGACTTCTGCCTTGGGCCCTCTGGATATTCAGTTAACCGTGGGACGAATTCTCCATTTTCTCTAGGCTGCAGGGCAACTCGGTCCCCCTTTTCCTCCACAGGATCTGCGGACGTGTCTGTTCCTTCTACGGTAAGTGAAGAACCGCTTTTCTTTTTCCGCCTTTTTGATTTGGATGACACCGTCCCTTCAGGGATATTGGGGTCTCCATCTTCATTGAAATTTTAGCAGCGTCACTGGATCCACCCGGCTTTTTTGCAACTGTAATAGCTGATGGAAATATTCGGTGATCCACTGCTCCCGCTCTGTCTCCTGCTGTTCATATTCGTCATCAAAGGGAGCGGTCTTTTCTGGTCGCGCCGAGTTCAGGCACCCCCACCATTCTTGGGGTGTTTTGTGGGTGTGACTCGGTTTGGGTTCCCCGTAAGAGATGTCTTCCTCTTTATTGGACTGGAAGGGCCACTCTTCCGTGGGGTAGGGTTCATTACAGGAGCGCTGCATCTTGTCCTCCATTATTAGGCTATCAGGTGTAATTTTCTTCCTGACCTCAGGAGGTGCTATTGCAGCTGTTGCCACTGTATTTGCTAGAACCCCCAATTGTGGTAGTCCTACAGATGGGCATATTTTGCTGGTAGAGGTCGTAGCTCTCACAGGCATTACTGTAGACTTTTCTTTCTTGGATAATTTTTTTTTTTTTTTTTTTACAATATCAGCAGTACTGTGCATGCATTTTCTCTTATCAGGTATACAAGATGTGCAGTTGCTAGGTAAAAAAGTCTATTTGCTTTACACCATTTACTTGCTAGGTGTAATCTCTCATTAGGTATGCTGAATGTGTAGTTGCTAGGAAAAAACTTCTGTTTGCTTTACACCATTTACTTGCTAGGTGCAATCTCTCCGCTTCAGCAACAGAATTTGGTTTTCTGCCTGAGTTCAGTAATTTTCAGTCTCATCTTTGGGTATTAGGGCATTCACACTTCACACTTTGGGTTTTGCTCCCAAGATATATAGGCAGACTTTTTTACTTGCAGAAAAAAAACATTCTTTGCAGTGGACTGTTTCTTTCATTCCCGGCAGGGTGACTCAACACTCAGCAATTGGCTTTTGAAAAAAATTCCCCTGCTTCAGCACAGTCTTGTATCAATTTTCACACTTTTCTGCATATACTCCATTCACAGCTGGTAGCCCTATGCGGTGTGGCAACCTTTATTTGCAAAATCAGTACCACTCATGGGTCACCATCTGTATACTGCTTCAGCGAAACTTTTTGAAAACAACAAACACCTATCCCTTTTTAAGGGCTGACTCACTTCTTGAACCCTGACTATGGCTGGAAGGCAAAACCCCTATTTCAATGACCATATTACACTTTGTGATAGGCAAATAAGTTTTAGCTGTTTCAGCAGTCTCTCTCCTCTTGGGATTGGGGCAAAGAGTCCATCTGTGGTTTTGTAAGTTTCAGTGGTGTATATCCCTTTAACTCTGATCTCTGCTGCATGAGGTTTTTGTTTTTTTTCTAAGTTGCTCAGACTTGTTTGTAGGCAAAAAGCATAAAAAAAATTTCACATAAAAATCTCCGGTCCTTTTTAACTTCAAAGACACCTCTCATCTCACTTCGGACACCATATGTAGACGGACGTTCACAGAGGTACACAATTGGAGACTTTTATAAGGTGAAATTATAATAAGGCTTTATTGTGCCTTTTCCTTTTTATCAGGAAATCATCCAAACACAGGGGGGAACAAAGCTTCTATTCACTTTGGAGTATTTCTAGTGAAATCCTATGCAATTAATTCACATCTCCCTTAGTTAAGCACTTCTCCCAGCCCCAAACACATAGCATGAAATAAGCAGATATAAGAAGTCTCTTAAGAATGAAAGTCTCATCTGTTAGCTGCTGTAGGGGAAGCTTCTCTGCTCTCCTGGAACCGCACCCGTGTGTGCACAGAAAATGTCAGCATCCAGATTTAGAAGTCTTATTTGTCAGCTCCAGAGGTCTGTGTTCTCTTGGTCAGTCTCTCCTGGGAGACTCAAGAACCACTGCTCTGTCTCCAAAGGTCAGCTCACAAGTGAGCTAAGGAGTTACTTCCTGTCTCACAAGACAGGCTTTTCTAAGCAATCAGGTAGGTGGGGTTAGTTAATTGCCTACCAGCAGTTAACCACCACACTGCTGGATTAGAGGCACATTTGTGAACAGGGATAAGTCCCCTGTTACAGCGCCCTTAGTAAGCACACAGGTATCCGACATGTATAGGCGCCCTTAGTAAGTGCACAGGTATCCGGTGTGTACAGACGCCCTTTGTAAGCGCACAGGTATCCGGTGTCTACAGACGCCCTTAGTTAGCGCACAGGTATCCGTTGTGTTCAGACGCCCTTAGTAAGCGCACAGGTATCCGACGTGTGCAGACGCCTTAGTAAGCGCACAGGTATCCGACGTGTATATACGCCCTTAGTTAGCGCACAGGTATCCGGTGTGTACAGACGCCCTTAGTAAGCGCACAGGTATCCGACGTGTACAGACGCACTTAGTAAGCGCACAGGTATCTGACGTGTATAGGCGCCCTTAGTAAGCGCACAGGTATCCGGTGTGTACAGATGCCTTAGTAAGCGCACAGGTATCCGACGTGTACAGACGCCCTTAGTAAGCGCACAGGTATCCGACGTGTACAGACGCACTTAGTAAGCGCACAGGTATCCGGTGTGTACAGACGCCATTAGTAAGCGCACAGGTATCCGACGTGTATAGACGCCCTTAGTAAGCGCACAGGTATCCGATGTGTGCAGACGCCTTAGTAAGCGCACAGGTATCTGGTGTGTACAGACGCCCTTAGTAAGCGCACAGGTATCCGGTGTGTACAGACGCCCTTAGTAAGCGCACAGGTATCCGACGTGTGCATACCCCTCAGTAAGCGCACAGGTATCCGACGTGTGCAGACGCCTTAGTAAGCGCACAGGTATCCGGTGTGTACAGACGCCCTTAGTAAGCGCACAGGTATCTGACGTGAGCAGACGCCTTAGTAAGCGCACAGGTATCCGACGTGTATAGACGCCCTTAGTAAGCGCACAGGTATCCGACGTGTGCAGACGCCTTAGTAAGCGCACAGGTATCCGGCGTGTGCAGACGCCTTAGTAAGCGCACAGGTATCCGATGTGTGCAGACGCCTTAGTAAGCGCACAGGTATCCGGCGTGTGCAGACGCCTTAGTAAGCGCACAGGTATCCGACGTGTATAGACGCCCTTAGTAAGCGCACAGGTATCCGATGTGTGCAGACGCCTTAGTAAGCGCACAGGTATCCAGTGTGTACAGATGCCCTTAGTAAGCGCACAGGTATCCGACGTGTATCGACGCCCTTAGTAAGTGCACAGGTATCCGACGTGTGCAGACGCCTTAGTAAGCGCACAGGTATCCGACGTGTGCAGACGCCTTAGTAAGCGCACAGGTATCCGGTGTGTACAGATGCCTTAGTAAGCGCACAGGTATCCGACGTGTGCAGACGCCTTAGTAAGCGCACAGGTATCCGGCATGTGCAGACGCCTTAGTAAGCGCACATTGGTGGAGCTGAGGGCTGGTGACTTTGCGTAACGAATGAGCCGCTTGTTAGTGAGGTTGAAGTTGTAACGAGTCCGTTATAATTATCAGGGCTCTATGGTTTCCAGATCTTGGAGTCACCAGACGGGGTCGAGTCACCGGTCGCCCTCTCATGCCCGGACACTCTGCAAGGGGACGTCAATCAGCCCTTTGGACATTTTGGTTCTGCCATCTCCCTCCTGCCGGACCTGACCGGTGACCAGATCCCTGACCTGGCCGTGGGGGCCCCTTGTGAGGACCAGAACATGGGGGCCCTGTACATCTTCTCAGGGCAGGGGGGGAGCTTCAGAGCTTCCTACATCCAGGTGAGAGCGTGAGGGATCTTTCTACCTGTCATCAGAACCAGGACCTTCCCATCAGGGCCCAGTCATCAGAACCTCCCAGCAGGGCCCAGTCATCAGAACCAGGGACCTCCCATCTGGGCCTAGTCATCAGAACCAGAACCCTCCCATTAGGGCCCAGTCATCAGAACCAGATATCTCCCATCAGAGTCCAGTAATCAGAACCCTCCAATCAGGGCCCAGTCATCAGAACCAGAACCCTCCAATCAGGGCCCAGTCATCAGAACCAGAACCCTCCAATCAGGGCCTAGTCATCAGATCCAGAATCCTCCCATCAGGGCCCAGTCATCAGAACCAGAACCCTCCAATCAGGGCCCAGTCATCAGAACCAGAACCCTCCAATCAGGGCCTAGTCATCAGATCCAGAATCCTCCCATCAGGGCCCAGTCACCAGAACCAGAATCCTCCCATCAGGGCCCAGTCATCAGAACCACCCGAGCCCCTCTCTCCCTCACCCGAGCCCCTCCCTCCCGTGCCCCCTCACCCGAGCCCCTCTCACCCGAGCCCCTCTCCCTCACCCGAGCCCCTCTCCCCCGAGCCCCTCTCCCGAGCCCCTCTCCCCCGAGCCCCTCTCCCGAGCCCCTCTCACCCGAGCCCCTCTCACCCGAGCCCCTCTATCCCTCACCCGAGCCCCTCTCTCCCTCTCCCGAGCCCCTCTCCCCCGAGCCCCTCTCCCGAGCCCCTCTCACCCGAGCCCCTCTATCCCTCACCCGAGCCCCTCTCTCCCTCACCCGAGCCCCTCTATCCCTCACCCGAGCCCCTCTATCCCTCACCCGAGCCCCTCTCTCCCTCACCCGAGCCCCTCTATCCCTCACCCGAGCCCCTCTATCCCTCACCCGAGCCCCTCTCTCCCTCACCCGAGCCCCTCTATCCCTCACCCGAGCCCCTCTATCCCTCACCCGAGCCCCTCTATCCCTCACCCGAGCCCCTCTCTCCCGAGCCCCTCTATCCCTCACCCGAGCCCCTCTATCCCTCACCCGAGCCCCTCTATCCCTCACCCGAGCCCCTCTCTCCCTCACCCGAGCCCCTCTCACCCGAGCCCCTCTCTCCCTCACCCGAGCCCCTCTATCCCTCACCCGAGCCCCTCTCTCCCTCACCCGAGCCCCTCACCCGAGCCCCTCTATCCCTCACCCGAGCCCCTCTATCCCTCACCCGAGCCCCTCTCTCCCTCACCCGAGCCCCTCTCACCCGAGCCCCTCTCTCCCTCACCCGAGCCCCTCTATCCCTCCCCCGAGCCCCTCTCTCCCTCACCCGAGCCCCTCTATCCCTCACCCGAGCCCCTCTCTCCCTCTCCCTTGCCCCTCTCTCCCTCTCCCGAGCCCCTCTCCCGAGCCCCTCTCTCCCTCTCCCTTGCCCCTCTCTCCCTTGCCCCTCTCTCTCTCACCCGAGCCCCTCTCTCCCTCACCCGACCCCCTCTCACCCGAGCCCCTCTCTCCCTTGCCCCTCTCTCTCTCACCCGAGCCCCTCTCTCCCGAGCCCCTCTCTCCCTCTCCCTTGCCCCTCTCTCCCTTGCCCCTCTCTCTTTCACCCGAGCCCCTCTCTCCCGAGCCCCTCTCTCCCTCTCCCTTGCCCCTCTCTCCCTTGCCCCTCTCTCTTTCACCCGTGCCCCTCTCTCCCTAGCCATCTCTCCCTCACCCGTGCCCCTCTCTCCCTAGCCCCTCTATCCCTCACCCGAGCCCCTCTCTCCCGAGCCCCTCTATCCCTCACCCGAGCCCCTCTCTCCCGAGCCCCTCTCTCCCTAGCCCCTCTCTCCCTCACCCGAGCCCCTCTCTCCCGAGCCCCTCTCTCCCTAGCCCCTCTCTCCCTCACCCGAGCCCCTCTCTCCCTCACCCGAGCCCCTCTATCCCTCACCCGAGCCCCTCTATCCCTCACCCGAGCCCCTCTCTCCCGAGCCCCTCTCTCCCTAGCCCCTCTCTCCCTCACCCGAGCCCCTCTATCCCTCACCCGAGCCCCTCTCTCCCTCACCCGAGCCCCTCTCCCCCGAGCCCCTCTCCCGAGCCCCTCTCACCCGAGCCCCTCTATCCCTCACCCGAGCCCCTCTATCCCTCACCCGAGCCCCTCTATCCCTCACCCGAGCCCCTCTCTCCCTCACCCGAGCCCCTCACCCGAGCCCCTCGCCCGAGCCCCTCTATCCCTCACCCGAGCCCCTCTCTCCCTCACCCGAGCCCCTCTCTCCCTCACCCGAGCCCCTCTCTCCCTCACCCGAGCCCCTCACCCGAGCCCCTCTATCCCTCACCCGAGCCCCTCTATCCCTCACCCGAGCCCCTCTATCCCTCACCCGAGCCCCTCTCTCCCTCACCCGAGCCCCTCACCCGAGCCCCTCTATCCCTCACCCGAGCCCCTCTATCCCTCCCCCGAGCCCCTCTCTCCCTCACCCGAGCCCCTCTATCCCTCACCCGAGCCCCTCTCTCCCTCTCCCTTGCCCCTCTCTCCCTCTCCCGAGCCCCTCTCTCCCGAGCCCCTCTCTCCCTCTCCCTTGCCCCTCTCTCCCTTGCCCCTCTCTCTCTCACCCGAGCCCCTCTCTCCCTCACCCGACCCCCTCTCACCCGAGCCCCTCTCTCCCTCACCCGAGCCCCTCTATCCCTCACCCGAGCCCCTCTCTCCCTCACCCGAGCCCCTCACCCGAGCCCCTCGCCCGAGCCCCTCTATCCCTCACCCGAGCCCCTCTCTCCCTCACCCGAGCCCCTCTCTCCCTCACCCGAGCCCCTCTCTCCCTCACCCGAGCCCCTCACCTGAGCCCCTCTATCCCTCACCCGAGCCCCTCTATCCCTCACCCGAGCCCCTCTCTCCCTCACCCGAGCCCCTCACCCGAGCCCCTCTATCCCTCACCCGAGCCCCTCTATCCCTCCCCCGAGCCCCTCTCTCCCTCACCGAGCCCCTCTATCCCTCACCCGAGCCCCTCTCTCCCTCTCCCTTGCCCCTCTCTCCCTCTCCCGAGCCCCTCTCTCCCGAGCCCCTCTCTCCCTCTCCCTTGCCCCTCTCTCTCTCACCCGAGCCCCTCTCTCTCTCACCCGAGCCCCTCTCTCCCTCACCCGACCCCCTCTCACCCGAGCCCCTCTCTCCCTTGCCCCTCTCTCTCTCACCCGAGCCCCTCTCACCCGAGCCCCTCTCTCCCGAGCCCCTCTATCCCTCCCCCGAGCCCCTCTCTCCCTCACCCGAGCCCCTCTATCCCTCACCCGAGCCCCTCTCTCCCTCACCCGAGCCCCTCTATCCCTCACCCGAGCCCCTCTCTCCCTCTCCCTTGCCCCTCTCTCCCTTGCCCCTCTCTCTCTCACCCGAGCCCCTCTCTCTCTCACCCGAGCCCCTCTCTCCCTCACCCGACCCCCTCTCACCCGAGCCCCTCTCTCCCTTGCCCCTCTCTCTCTCACCCGAGCCCCTCTCTCCCGAGCCCCTCTCTCCCTCTCCCTTGCCCCTCTCTCCCGAGCCCCTCTCTCTTTCACCCGTGCCCCTCTCTCCCTAGCCATCTCTCCCTCACCCGTGCCCCTCTCTCCCTAGCCCCTCTATCCCTCACCCGAGCCCCTCTCTCCCGAGCCCCTCTATCCCTCACCCGAGCCCCTCTCTCCCGAGCCCCTCTCTCCCTAGCCCCTCTCTCCCTCACCCGAGCCCCTCTCTCCCTCACCCGAGCCCCTCTATCCCTCACCCGAGCCCCTCTATCCCTCACCCGAGCCCCTCTCCCGAGCCCCTCTCCCCCGAGCCCCTCTCTCCCTCAAGCCCCTCTCTCCCTCCCCCGAGCCCCTCTCTCCCTCTCCCGAGCCCCTCTCTCCCTCACCCGAGTGTGACGGTAGCGTCGGACAGGGTTATAATATACACACAAAGAATACTTCACTGGGTTGAACTAAGTTATTCTGTAATAAAGAAAGTTTATTCCCTAAAGAAGGAGAACACACAGAATTATACAATTAACGCACAAGATATGAACACTTCCTTAGGGTTTGGGAAATGAAGCAGTCAGGAACGGGACTGGCAATTCATTCAGGATACAAAACGAAGTCACAACGAATAACACTGGACATAGGGCTACCCCTCATTTATATAGGGTTTGAGTCCTATACCCTAGCATGGGATTTCAACACACTAAAGCAAAGGCGTCTTTGGGTCTGCTGGACTGATCACTGGCCCATCATAGCCTTTGTTAAAGGTGTGACACACAATACTTTGCACAAGTACCCAGGGATTGTTCTCCTCCGCCCTGGTATTCACAAGCAGGGTGGGGGACAGCCTTTGACTAGGGGCCCATTGTAGACCACTTGTCGCACCCTGACCCTTTAGCATATCACAGAGCCCATCTCTTCTCCTGGGCTTTTATGCCAGATACAACATACAATATTTCTGACAATCATGGTTATAATATAATCCGTTCGGTTGGGCCGATCGGACCAGAACTTGCCCGACCCTAATGCCGGAGGGTACTCTCCATTGTGGCCAAGTTTCAGCTCGCTAGGACCCACCGAACCGGAGTTACAGAAAATGGGTTTAAATGCCTTTTTTAACCAAGATACATTTCTCCGCCATTGAAGTCAATGGCAGAATCACACAATTCAATCATTCCCCGACTCCGCTCTGCTGATCAGAGAGGGTCAAGATTTGCCATGCAATCAAGCCGATGCTATGACTATCTGCTGGCCAAATCCTGGCTCTCTAGTCTCCGCAGAACCGGAGTTCCGGGGCTACAGTTTTAACTTCTTTTCACTTAGCCGTTTAAACACGCGGCTTTTACCTCCATTGGAATCAATAGCCGGCGCCGCCATAGGATATGCATGGGCCGGCGCCGCCATAGGATTCAATGGTAGGACCCTCCGGTCTGGCGCGACCCTTTCCCGGGGTCTTTGACCGTCGGCCCCTGTGGGGATCGAGTGAGGGGGGTCCTAGGATCTAGGGGCAAAAATAACTTTATTCCGGGGTGCCATAGAACCTAAGTTTCCCACGCCAATTGCACGTGAACTTGACCGGGGATTGATCAAAGCTCTTTTTTTAAAGGGTTTCCGCTCTTGCGGTTTTGCGGGCTGCCAGCTCGTCTCCAGAGGTCGGCATCGAGGAATCCCCATTGAAACACATTGCGCCATTGACTTTAAATGGGGAACCGCCGCTCCTCCTCTCGGGCGCCACCTGCAGGTCTTCTATGATATCAGGCCCAAACCACTGAAATTCCCATTGACTTGCATGGGGCTTCAATGGCGGCCTATGGAGAAGCTGCAAAATGGAGACTGCAAAGGCGGGAAAAGGGACAAAGGGCCATAAATACAGAATTAACATTAACCCTTTCCTTCCCGCATAGATCCCAGTGTATGTGTTGGTGCAGACACTGGAATGGGAACAATACATATTTCCAGGGGAATACACATTTGGGTGTTGAAGCAGGGTAAAAACACACTACTGGACCGCAGTCCAGTTAACCCCCTGCCTCCCACGTGAGAGCAGGGTGTGGCCAAATGGGGTGTAACCCCTTCAATACCGGGCCAAACCCCCTCTCCCATGACACCGAGCCCCTCTATCTCACCCGAGGACCTCTATCTCACCCGCCCCTCTCCCCTCTCCCCTGAGTCCCTCTCTCCTGAGCCCCTCTCACCCGAGCCCCTCTCTCCCTCCCCCTCACCTCTCTCCCCCGAGCCCCTCTCCCCCGAGCCCCTCTCCCCCGAGCCCCTCTCCCCCGAGCCCCTCTCCCCCGAGCCCCTCTCCCCCGAGCCCCTCTCCCCCGAGCCCCTCTCCCCCGAGCCCCTCTCCCCCGAGCCCCTCTCCCCCGAGCCCCTCTCCCCCGAGCCCCTCTCTCCCTCTCACCCGAGCCCCTCTCACCCTCTCACCCGAGCCCCTCTCACCCGAGCCCCTCTCCCCCGAGCCCCTCTCCCCCTCACCTGAGTCTCTCACTGACAGCGGATCCCAGGCATTTGGGTCAGTGAGGGGATTATGTTCTTTGGAGTGTCGGTGAGCGGGAATATGGACCTGACTCAGGACAGACTCCCAGATCTGACCGTGGGGAGCGCAGGCAAAGTCATCTTACTAAGGTGAGGGGTGGGGGGGGAGGCAGTGTGACCTCGCTCAGGCTCTGCCCGTGTGTGTGACCTCGCTCCGGCTCTGCCCCTGTGTGTGACCTCGCTCAGGCTCTGCCCCTGTGTGTGACCTCGCTCAGGCTCTGCCCGTGTGTGACCTCGCTCAGGCTCTGCCCCTGTGTGTGACCTCGCTCAGGCTCTGCCCCTGTGTGTGACCTCGCTCAGGCTCTGCCCCTGTGTGTGACCTCGCTCAGGCTCTGCCCCTGTGTGTGACCTCGCTCAGGCTCTGCCCGTGTGTGACCTCGCTCAGGCTCTGCCCCTGTGTGTGACCTCGCTCAGGCTCTGCCCCTGTGTGTGACCTCACTCCGGCTCTGCCCCTATGAGTGACCTCGCTCAGGCTCTGCCCCTGTGTGTGACCTCGCTCAGGCTCTGCCCCTGTGTGTGACCTCGCTCAGGCTCTGCCCCTGTGTGTGACCTCGCTCAGGCTCTGCCCCTGTGTGTAACCTCACTCAGGCTCTGCCCCTGTGTGTGACC
>NW_027457143.1:83744-125803 GCF_040206685.1 Ascaphus truei | reverse complement strand
CTTAGCCAATGCCAGGAGCAGGCTGGCGAGGAGATCCCTGGGCTTATAAATGGCTAGCTTAGCCAATGCCAGGAGCAGGCCGGCGAGGAGATCCCAGGGCTTATAAATGGCTAGCTTAGCCAGTGCCAGGAGCAGGCCGACGAGGAGATCCCTGGGCTTATAAATGGCCAGCTTAGCCAATGCCAGGAGCAGGCTGGCGAGGAGATCCCTGGGCTTATAAATGGCTAGCTTAGCCAATGCCAGGAGCAGGCTGACGAGGAGATCCCTGGGCTTATAAATGGCTAGCTTAGCCAGTGCCAGGAGCAGGCTGACGGGGAGATCCCAGGGCTTATAAATGGCTATCTTAGCCATTGCCAGGAGCAGGCTGGCGAGGAGATCCCTGGGCTTATAAATGGCTAGCTTAGCCAATGCCACGAGCAGGCTGACGAGGAGATCCCTGGGCTTATAAATGGCTAGCTTAGCCAATGCCAGGAGCAGGCTGGCGAGGAGATCCCTGGGCTTATAAATGGCTAGCTTAGCCAATGCCAGGAGCAGGCTGGCGAGGAGATCCCAGGGCTTATAAATGGCTAGCTTAGCCAATGCCAGGAGCAGGCTGGCGAGGAGATCCCAGGGCTTATAAATGGCTAGCTTAGCCAGTGCCAGGAGCAGGCCGACGAGGAGATCCCTGGGCTTATAAATGGCCAGCTTAGCCAATGCCAGGAGCAGGCCGGCGAGGAGATCCCTGGGCTTATAAATGGCTAGCTTAGCCAATGCCAGGAGCAGGCTGGCGAGGAGATCCCTGGGCTTATAAATGGCTAGCAGCCAATGCCAGGAGCAGGCTGGCGAGGAGATCCCTGGGCTTATAAATGGCTAGCTTAGCCAATGCCACGAGCAGGCTGACGAGGAGATCCCTGGGCTTATAAATGGCTAGCTTAGCCAATGCCAGGAGCAGGCTGGCGAGGAGATCCCTGGGCTTATAAATGGCTAGCTTAGCCAATGCCAGGAGCAGGCTGGCGAGGAGATCCCAGGGCTTATAAATGGCTAGCTTAGCCAATGCCAGGAGCAGGCTGGCGAGGAGATCCCAGGGCTTATAAATGGCTAGCTTAGCCAGTGCCAGGAGCAGGCCGACGAGGAGATCCCTGGGCTTATAAATGGCCAGCTTAGCCAATGCCAGGAGCAGGCCGGCGAGGAGATCCCTGGGCTTATAAATGGCTAGCTTAGCCAATGCCAGGAGCAGGCTGGCGAGGAGATCCCTGGGCTTATAAATGGCTAGCAGCCAATGCCAGGAGCAGGTTGGCGAGGAGATCCCTGGGCTTATTGTCCCGGGACACTGGGCACCCAAAAATAAAAAGGTGAGGGGAAAAGTGCAGCCAGAACTGCAGGAGAAGGCCCCTCACGGTGGATAAGAGGGGCTGCAGTCTGGCGCAGCTAAAATAAATATGGTACACGGACTCCCGCTCGCCACAGAAGGGGCAGGTGGCGGGGGAGTCCGTGAAGTGGGTCAGGTACTCTCCCGTGCTCAGTGCACCGTGGAGGACTCTCCAACTCAAATCCCCGTCGGGACGGGGAACCAACTCCGAATAGAGTTCCCTCCACCGGGGCCTCTCGCCCTCATTTGCAGGAAGTACCCGCCTCCAGATGGCATCGGGGCGGGCTACAAGGGTGAGGTAGTGCACTGTGTGGAGCACGAGAGAGTACAGGCCTTTCCTCGGCATGCCGCGGAAACATGCCGGGGACATGTCCCCCAACCTGCTGAGGATGGGGGCGAGAGGAGCCTGAGGGGGTTGCCGTGGTTTGGGTACCACGCAAAGATCCGGAGAGCTAGGGTTGACAGGTTGACAAGGCTCTCCGGTCTGCAATACCCCCTCGATGAATGTGTGTGAGTCGGGGGGTGGATGGCATCTTTAATCTCCTGGATCAGACGACGAGGGACGCGGGCAGTAGGCAGACCCCAACGGTGTGCGAGCACCTCTGCCCTTACCCAGTCCCATCGTTCGTAGTCCAGGAGATCCCCGACTCTGGTCACCCACGCCAGGATTAGTTGGCGACAGATAAAGGGTGAATCCTATGTCCGAGCCCTCACTGCTGGATTAAACAGAAGGGGCTCGGTGAGGAAACCAACCCCCACCGCCGCCTGTCCTTTCCTGGTCGCGGAGACCTGGCTCCAGGCCCTTAGTAAGTCCCGGTAGTATGCCGGCAGCACCGAGAAGTCTCTACCTAACCCTTCGGGCCTGGTGATAAACAGTTGCCGGTCATACCCCATATTGCGTAGCTGGCGAAAGAAACTGGTCGCCAGCTGGCACCACTGCGGAAGCGGATCTGCGAATATCTCTGCAGGTATTGGTGGCGGAAAGTGTGTATCTGGGAGCGGACACACACCACTCCCTGTCCACCCTCCTCCAGAGGGAGGCACGCAACACCCGCAGAGACCCAATGCTTCCCCATCCAGAGAAAGTCCAGCAACTTCCTCTGGATCCTGCTGACAAATTCAGGGGTTGGACCCATGGCTATCATCCGGTGCCACAGCTGACTGGCCACCAGCTGGTTGATCACCAGGGTTCTTCCCCTGAGGGAAAGCATTTTCAACAGATACGCCCACGACCCCAGACGAGCGATGACTCGTTCTTCAAGATCACTGAAGTTTTCTGGGGCCGGGTTCTCCGCAGCAGACAGGTAGACTCCCAGATACATGAGAGTATCGCTCCCCCACGAGACATTACGAACGTGGGGAGCAAGGAGTCCACCTGTTAGGGACCCACCAAAAGGTCGAAGCACTTGGACCAGTTGATGTAGACCTCTTGGCACGCTTGTGCCCGCTCCAGATCAACTAGGTCCTGGGACATGAGGAGCAAGTCATCGGCATAGGCCGACAGGACTACCCGCATGTTGGGCTCTCGCAGCACCAGCCGGTGAGCCTCCTAAGTAGGCAGAGGAAAAGCTCGATGGCCAGCGCGTACAGTTGCCCGGACAGGGGGCATCCTTGACGTACTCCCCGACCAAACGCCAATGGTGCCATCAGGGACCAATTAATCTTCACCAGACAGTCTGCAGAGGCGTACAGCATCTGGAGAAGGCCCACAAATTGTGGGTCAAAGCCAAACGCCTGCAGGGTCTGCATGAGGTAACGGTGATCCACCCGGTCAAACGCCTTCTCCTGATCTACGGACAGGAAGGCGAGTGACAGACCAGTCCTCTGCGCGTAGTGTATCAGGTCCCGAACCAGAAAAATGTTGTCATGAATGCTCCGGCCCGGGATAGTATAGGACTGGACGGGGTGAATCGCCTCTGCCAGCACGGACTTGAGCCTCAGCGAGAGTGCTTTGGCTACGATCTTATATTCCGTGCTGAGCAGTGAGACCGGTCGCCAATTAGAGATCTGGTGGGGATCCCCCTTCTTCGGCAGCAGAGACAATACTGCCCGCCGACACGAAAGGGGCATCTCACCGGTCTCCAGGGCTTCGGCCAGGACCTCGGTGAAATCAGGTCCCAGCATCTCCCAGAAAAACTGGAAGAACTCCACAGTCAGCCCGTCTAGCCCCGGCACTTTTCCGTGGGACATGAGACTGAGGGCTTCAGAGAGCTCGGCCAGAGTCAAAGGTAACTCAAGCCGCTCCCTTCCACCCTCGCTGACTGTGGGAAGCCCCTCCCATAAGACCCTGCATGCGTTTGGCTGGATGGACTCCGGAGTAAAAAGGTCTACGTAGAACCTCCGGGCTCTGTCCCGTATGCTCTCCGGGTCCATCAGAGGGGTACCGTCCTCTGCCAGTAAGCAGGTGACATGTTTACGGTTTCCCCTCTTTTTCTCCTGCGCGTAGAAGAGGCGCGACCCGCGACCCATCTCCCGAAGGGAGTGGATGCGGGATCGCACGTACACCCCCCGAGCTCTCCGATCTTCCATGTCCCGGAGAGCGCACTTCCTCTCCACGTACGCACTCTGCAGGTATTGGCCCTCTGCCACAGATAGCCGCTCCTCGAGATCGAGCACCTCCCCCCTAAGGGCCTCGATCTCAACATCGCGCCTCCTGCTAGCACCTTTGGCGTGCTCCTGACAAACGAGGCGCAGACGAACCTTGCCCACGTCCCACCACTGCTCTAACGTGGCAAAGTCCGACCTGCAACCTCTCCAGGCCATCCAAAAGTCTCGGACCGTCATCGCAAACCCCTTGTCCTCCAACAACGTATTGTTGAAGTGCCAATAGGCGGCCGAGGGCGCTGCTGGTAGTAGCGCCACCATCACGGACGCACAATTGTGGTCCGAAAACGGCGCCAGCCTAATGGCACTGGACTGGGCTCGCGACAGGCTGTGGCTGGATATATACAGCCTGCGATCCGGGACGAGGACATCCGTTCACCCATATACAGTACACCCTAACATGGGTGAACTCAGTGGATGCCCCGGGATGTTGTTCTCGCCAGACGTCTACCAAGGAGTTGCGGGCGATGATCTCCTGCAGGGTCGACGAAGAGTACGGGTGTGGCTCCGGACCATTCCGATCCAGAGCCTCGAGGGTGCAGTTGAAATCACCCCCGAGCACCACGTATTCGTTCACGTCGACTGTCTCCAGATGTTCAGACAGTCTGACGAAGATCTGCATTCTCAAGGGTCCGGTGGCAGAAGCATACACATTCAAGAAATTGAACGTGTAGTCCTCGTGCCGGACCCTGAGATGCAACAGGCGGCCTGGAACAACAGCTTTGGCAAGCAGCAGCTCTGGCTGAAAGGACTCCGAGAACAGGGTCACCACCCCACTAGATGACGAGGTGAGGTAGCTGAAGAAGACCCTGCCTCGCCACTCCAGATGCCAGCTGGCTTCAGCCTCTGAAGTGGTATGGGTTACTTGCAGGAAACTCACAGAATACCCTCCCTTCTGTAAAAAGGAGAGTACCTGGAACCTGCGAAACCCGTCCCTACAGCCATTTGCATTAAGCGTACCGATACTCAAAGCCATTGGTAGTCAGGAGTTTTCCTTGTGCTTCCCACAGGCGCTCAGGGTGTTCAATTTTGAGTAGCCATATGGGCTCGCAATAAGTGGTAAAACTTCAGGGCGCGAACATGGTCAAGGGTCCCAGAGTTTTGGGCCCTGGGGTTGGCCCTCATATATTCCGTGAGAGAGTGGAGAATGAGTGAGGCATCCTTCCACCTCTCGAGGGCCAACTGCACCTTCATACTTCTCTGCCCATAGAGGGTACTTTCCAGGAACTCGGCTAGTTCCTGGGCAGGGATAACTGGGGCAAGGAGTCCACCGACTCTGCAGTGTCAGAGGACTCCTTCTCCCTGAGCCCCAACTCCCCGGGCTCCTCTTGGCTGATGATCTCAAAACTCCCGCCCTTCCCTGCGGAAGTTTATTTCCTCAGCCTTAGAATGGATCCCCCCTTTGGTGTTTTCATGGGGGCGTCCATTGTACCCTCTACATTTGACCCTGGGGTGGAAAGTTCAGGGGCAGCTGGTGGTGGTTGGGTGGAGGCAGTGGCCCCACAAGTGACCTTGGGGGCCACAGAGGCACGCAGTGCCTTCACCACTTCCTCCACCGCCACCTGGGCAGATGAGATATCGCAGGGGCCTGCAGTAATCGTGAGAGGATTCCCCTCGGCGAACACCCCATGGGGGAGGGTCCAGCCCAGCAGGCGCCTCCTGCAGAGAGCCCAATGGAGACTCCACACAGAGAGGGCCCACATCTGATGCCTCCCTGATGTAATTTGGAGTACTCGCCACAACAACCCCACTCATATCTGCCTCCCCTGCTCCATCCCCCACACCCCCAACAACCCCCTTAGTCCCATCCATGGGGGTCAGCCCAAGTTCTTCCCCTCATTCGGTGACATGAGCTGGGGCATTGCCCCAGGGGTGCTACCTGAAGGTGGCACAGCCAGAGGGGGATCCTGGCCGACACCTGAAGACAGCTGCATCCGGTGTGGCAGATCCACCGAAACACAAGTCCCCGGGGACTAGCTTCCAATTGAGAGGGGTATTGGAAGGCACCCCAATGTCTATGTCCACCCCTGAAACGTTGGGTACCTCCGTTTTCCCTCTCACTTCCTCCAGATCCCATGAGCCTAAAGCCTCACCAGCTTGGGGATCCTAAGTGGGGTACCGGACACACTGGCTGATCTTAACCAGTGGCCCGGACCACCCTGTGCGGAACTGAAGCTATGTCCCACTTAGGAGTCTTTAGAGCGTGAATCTAGGAAGGTTCACCCTCCTCGTCCTTAGCCACCCTCCTCGTCTTTAGCCACCCTCCTCGTCCTTAGCCACCCTCCTCGTCCTTTGCCACCCTACGGTTGGTTTTAAACTTCTTCCTGTGGATTGATTCCCCAGGAGAGGAGGAGGGCGAGAGGAGGAGGGCGAGAGGAGGAGGGTGGGGAGGAAGAGGGTGGGAGGAGGAGGGGAGGTGAGAGGAGGAGGTGGGATGGATAGAGAGGGAGGAGGGGGGTTGCTGAGTGGGGTAGAGAGGGAGAAAGAAAGGAGGGAGAGAGTGAGGCGGTGAGGTGAGAGGGGGTGGGTGGTGAGAGATGAGGGGGAGAGGTGAGAGAGGAGGGGGAGACATGAGAGGTGAGAGTGGAGGGGGAGAGGTGAGAAGAAGAGGAGGGGGAGAGGGGAGAAGTGAGAGGAAGAGGAGGGGGATACGAGAGAGGATGGGGAGAGATGAAAGAGGAGGGGGAGAGGTGAGAGAGGAGGGGGAGACATGAGAGATGAGAGAGGAGGGGGAGAGGTGAGAGGAAGAGGAGGGGGAGACATGAGAGATGAGAGAGGAGGGGGGGAGGTGAGGAAGAGGAGGGGGACAGATAGATCTGACACTGTCCTTTCTCAGGAGCACTCTCTGCACAGCTGGGTTACACTCTTGTGCTGGACGCGGGGCGCTCTCAGACTCGGGCGCTATTCACAGAGATGGGACGCTCTCTGGACAGAGTGCTGCAGCTGAGAGAGGGGAATGTGTGTGAGAAGCACTCTGTTACCCTGCCTGTGAGTAACTCTCCCACAGACAGTCTCTCTCTGTCTCCCACAGACTGTCTCTCTCTGTCTCCCACAGACTGTCTCTCTCTGTCTCCCACAGACTGTCTCTCTCTGTCTCCCACAGACTGTCTCTCTCTGTCTCCCACAGACTGTCCCTCTCTGTCTCCCACAGACTGTCCCTCTCTGTCTCCCACAGACTGTCCCTCTCTGTCTCCCACAGACTGTCTCTCTCTGTCTCCCACAGACTGTCTCTCTCTGTCTCCCACAGACTGTCTCTCTCTGTCTCCCACAGACTGTCTCTCTCTGTCTGCCTGGTGTCTCTCTCTGTCTCCCACAGACTGTCTCTCTCTGTCTCCCTGGTGTCTCTCTCTGTCTCCCTGGTGTCTCTCTCTGTCTCCCTGGTGTCTCTCTCTGTCTCCCTGGTGTCTCTCTCTGTCTCCCTGGTGTCTCTCTCTGTCTCCCTGGTGTCTCTCTCTGTCTGCCTGGTGTCTCTCTCTGTCTCCCACAGACTGTCTCTCTCTGTCTCCCTGGTGTCTCTCTCTGTCTCCCTGGTGTCTCTCTCTGTCTCCCTGGTGTCTCTCTCTGTCTCCCTGGTGTCTCTCTCTGTCTCCCTGGTGTCTCTCTCTGTCTCCCACAGACTGTCTCTCTCTGTCTCCCTGGTGTCTCTCTCTGTCTCCCTGGTGTCTCTCTCTGTCTCCCTGGTGTCTCTCTCTGTCTCCCTGGTGTCTCTCTCTGTCTCCCACAGGGTGTCTCTCTCTGTCTCCCTGGTGTCTCTCTCTGTCTCCCTGGTGTCTCTCTCTGTCTCCCACAGGGTGTCTCTCTCTGTCTCCCTGGTGTCTCTCTCTGTCTCCCACAGACTGTCTCTCTCTGTCTCCCTGGTGTCTCTCTCTGTCTCCCACAGGGTGTCTCTCTCTGTCTCCCACAGGGTGTCTCTCTCTGTCTCCCACAGGGTGTCTCTCTCTGTCTCCCACAGGGTGTCTCTCTCTGTCTCCCTGGTGTCTCTCTCTGTCTCCCACAGGGTGTCTCTCTCTGTCTCCCTGGTGTCTCTCTCTGTCTCCCACAGGGTGTCTCTCTCTGTCTCCCACAGACTGTCTCTCTCTGTCTCCCACAGACTGTCTCTCTCTGTCTCCCACAGACTGTCTCTCTCTGTCTCCCACAGACTGTCTCTCTCTGTCTCCCTGGTGTCTCTCTCTGTCTCCCTGGTGTCTCTCTCTGTCTCCCTGGTGTCTCTCTCTGTCTCCCACAGACTGTCTCTCTCTGTCTCCCACAGACTGTCTCTCCCTGTCTCCCTGGTGTCTCTCTCTGTCTCCCTGGTGTCTCTCTCTGTCTCCCTGGTTTCTCTCTCTGTCTCCCTGGTGTCTCTCTCTGTCTCCCTGGTGTCTCTCTCTGTCTCCCACAGACTGTCTCTCTCTGTCTCCCTGGTGTCTCTCTCTGTCTCCCTGGTGTCTCTCTCTGTCTCCCTGGTGTCTCTCTCTGTCTCCCACAGACTGTCTCTCTCTGTCTCCCTGGTGTCTCTCTCTGTCTCCCTGGTGTCTCTCTCTGTCTCCCACAGGGTGTCTCTCTCTGTCTCCCACAGGGTGTATCTCTCTGTCTCCCACAGGGTGTCTCTCTCTGTCTCCCACAGGGTGTCTCTCTCTGTCTCCCTGGTGTCTCTCTCTGTCTCCCACAGGGTGTCTCTCTCTGTCTCCCTGGTGTCTCTCTCTCTGTCTCCCACAGGATGTCTCTCTCTGTCTCCCTGGTGTCTCTCTCTGTCTCCCACAGGGTGTCTCTCTCTGTCTCCCACAGACTGTCTCTCTCTGTCTCCCACAGACTGTCTCTCTCTGTCTCCCTGGTGTCTCTCTCTGTCTCCCTGGTGTCTCTCTCTGTCTCCCTGGTGTCTCTCTCTGTCTCCCACAGGGTGTCTCTCTGTCTCCCTGGTGTCTCTCTCTGTCTCCCACAGACTGTCTCTCTCTGTCTCCCTGGTGTCTCTCTCTGTCTCCCTGGTGTCTCTCTCTGTCTCCCTGGTGTCTCTCTCTGTCTCCCACAGACTGTCTCTCTCTGTCTCCCTGGTGTCTCTCTCTGTCTCCCTGGTGTCTCTCTCTGTCTCCCACAGGGTGTCTCTCTCTGTCTCCCTGGTGTCTCTCTCTGTCTCCCTGGTGTCTCTCTCTGTCTCCCTGGTGTCTCTCTCTGTCTCCCTGGTGTCTCTCTCTGTCTCCCTGGTGTCTCTCTCTGTCTCCCTGGTGTCTCTCTCTGTCTCCCTGGTGTCTCTCTCTGTCTCCCACAGACTGTCTCTCTCTGTCTCCCACAGACTGTCTCTCTCTGTCTCCCTGGTGTCTCTCTCTGTCTCCCACAGGGTGTTTCTCTCTGTCTCCCTGGTGTCTCTCTCTGTCTCCCACAGACTGTCTCTCTCTGTCTCCCACAGGGTGTCTCTCTCTGTCTCCCTGGTGTCTCTCTCTGTCTCCCTGGTGTCTCTCTCTGTCTCCCACAGACTGTCTCTCTCTGTCTCCCACAGACTGTCTCTCTCTGTCTCCCTGGTGTCTCTCTCTGTCTCCCACAGGGTGTCTCTCTCTGTCTCCCTGGTGTCTCTCTCTGTCTCCCACAGACTGTCTCTCTCTGTCTCCCACAGACTGTCTCTCTCTGTCTCCCACAGGGTGTCTCTCTCTGTCTCCCTGGTGTCTCTCTCTGTCTCCCTGGTGTCTCTCTCTGTCTCCCACAGACTGTCTCTCTCTGTCTCCCACAGACTGTCTCTCTCTGTCTCCCTGGTGTCTCTCTCTGTCTCCCACAGGGTGTCTCTCTCTGTCTCCCACAGACTGTCTCTCTCTGTCTCCCACAGACTGTCTCTCTCTGTCTCCCACAGACTGTCTCTCTCTGTCTCCCTGGTGTCTCTCTCTGTCTCCCACAGGGTGTCTCTCTCTGTCTCCCACAGGGTGTCTCTCTCTGTCTCCCACAGGGTGTCTCTCTCTGTCTCCCACAGGGTGTCTCTCTCTGTCTCCCACAGGGTGTCTCTCTCTGTCTCCCTGGTGTCTCTCTCTGTCTCCCTGGTGTCTCTCTCTGTCTCCCTGGTGTCTCTCTCTGTCTCCCTGGTGTCTCTCTCTGTCTCCCTGGTGTCTCTCTAAGGCTGTGCTTATAGTGCCGGTGACGGAGCGACAGCGCTGCCTGAAATCTGGTGGTCACTGAAATTTGATTTCTTTTGGCGACGGTCTCCCACTGCGGCCAATCAGAGAGCTTCTCTGTCCCTCTGCCCTGCCCTTTTGTGACATCACTGGCCTTGTAGCCAGCGACATCGCCTAAACTTAAAATATAACTTTCGCAATGGCGACGGGTGACGTCATCGGTCGCGTCGCCGGCACTGTAAGCGCGGCCTAATTCTTTCACCTCATTTGTTACGCCTTTTTCTCTGCAGTCTGTTAATCTCAATCTCTCTTTCTCCCTCAGTGGGTAAGGTGCCAGAGGGCAGTGTCTCTGTAGGGAGTGGGTAGGTCCCCAGTGGGTATGGTGCCAGGGGGTAGTGTCTCTGTAGGGTGTGGGTAGGTCCCCAGTGGGTAAGGTGCCAGAGGGTAGTGTCTCTGTAGGGTGTGGGTAGGTCCCCAGTGGGTAAGGTGCCAGAGGGTAGTGTCTCTGTAGGGTGTGGGTAGGTCCCCAGTGGGTAAGGTGCCAGAGGGTAGTGTCTCTGTAGGGTGTGGGTAGGTCCCCAGTGGGTAAGGTGCCAGGGGGTAGTGTGTCTGTAGGGAGTGGGTCAGGTCCCCAGTGGGTAAGGTGCCAGGGGGTAGTGTCTCTGTAGGGTGTGGGTCAGGTCCCCAGTGGGTATGGTGCCAGGGGGTAGTGTGTCTGTAGGGAGTGGGTCAGGTCCCCAGTGGGTAAGGTGCCAGGGGGTAGTGTCTCTGTAGGGAGTGGGTAGATCCCAGTGGGTAAGGTGCCCGGGTGCAGTGTCTCTATAGGGTGTGGGTAGGTCCCCAGTGGGTAAGGTGCCAGGGGGTAGTTTCTCTGTGAGGAGTGGGTAGGTCCCCAGTGGGTAAGGTGCCAAGGGGTAGTGTCTCTGTGAGGAGTGGGTAGGTCCCCAGTGGGTAAGGTGCCAGGGGGTAGTGTCTCTGTAGGGTGTGGGTAGGTCCCCAGTGGGTAAGGTGCCAGGGGGTAGTTTCTCTGTGAGGAGTGGGTAGGTCCCCAGTGGGTAAGGTGCCAGGGGGCAGTGTCTCTGTGAGGAGTGGGTAGGTCCCCAGTGGGTAAGGTGCCAGGGGGCAGTGTCTCTGTAGGGAGTGGGTAGGTCCCCAGTGGGTATGGAGCCCTGGTGCAGTGTCTGTAGGGAGTGGGTAGGTCCCCAGTGGGTATGGTGCCCTGGTGCAGTGTCTGTAGGGAGTGGGTCGGTCCCCAGTGGGTAAGGTGCCCGGGTGTAGTCTCTGTAGGGAGTGGGTCGGTCCCCAGTGGGTATGGTTCCCGGGTGCAGTCTCTGTAGGGAGTGGGTCGGTCCCCAGTGGGTAAGGTGCCCGGGTGCAGTCTCTGTAGGGAGTGGGTCGGTCCCCAGTGGGTAAGGTGCCCGGGTGCAGTCTCTGTAGGGAGTGGGTAGGTCCCCAGTGGGTATGGTGCCCTGGTGCAGTGTCTGTAGGGAGTGGGTAGGTCCCCAGTGGGTAAGGTGCCCGGGTGTAGTCTCTGTAGGGAGTGGGTAGGTCCCCAGTGGGTAAGGTGCCCGGGTGTAGTCTCTGTAGGGAGTGGGTAGGTCCCCAGTGGGTAATGGAAACAAAAAGAAAACAGCGCACAACGCCAAATAGTGAAGCAAGTAATAAAAATGTATTACAATATTAAAGGGGTATAAAATCTGCGTACATCAAATAGAAAATTCATAAGCATTTAGTGTGTATCACACTCAGTTACCACTCCATGGTTGTAGACAGGGGAATCTGGTACTCAGCTTTCTCTGCAGGAGCCTCTGTGGTGGTTGTGGGGCACAGGATCCCTCGTACACTTTTCATCCAGCAGGATGCTGCTTTCAGGGGAGTTCCTTAACAGCAGTCTGGCTCCACTGCAGGTTCAGGCACTCAGTGGGACCGAGTCTCAAGCGGCAGTATGCCTCTTCCAGGGGGTTTTTCCCTTACAGTCCTTCGTTTCTCCTGTGGAGATTTCACCGTTTTATCGGCTGCTGCAGTGGCCGGGCAGTTCAGAGCCGGTGGAAAGGCGCATAAACCGCTCAGTCAGCGCAATAACACCAAAAGATAATGGATTAAATGCAGATCCAGGGGATAATAAAAAACAATGTAGTGGCATACTGTAGGTTAAATACATCCAACGCGTTTCGTACATCTAAGTACTTCTTCAGGGAATAATTTTGGCCATTACCCAGAGGTCTTAAATACCTCTCAGAGATGTCTCATTGGTCAGACTATAAAAGTTAGACCAATCATCTGAGCCATGGTCAAAGTGATAGGGAAGATTTACTATTACTTATAAAACAACAACTTTATTGACAAAATTTAAAAACACAAATAAACAGTTAACTAACCTATAATCTAGCCTACCATAAATATAACATAAATATATAAAAAACCATGCTGGAATAAATGTTTTTATTATCCCCTGGATCTGCATTTAATCCATTATCTTTTGGTGTTATTGCGCTGACTGAGCGGTTTATGCGCCGCTATAGAGACTCTAAGGGACTTTCTCCTGCTCCTTCACCATTGCCACGGGAACTGTGACGTCACTCCGCCACACCACGTGACGGAGCGGCATCGTGGCACGCTGTGCAGGCGCACGCAATTGCGGAAGTGTTTGTTGAGCCTTTCCATCGGCTCTGAACTGCCCGGCCACTGCAGCAGCCGATAAAACGGTGAAATCTCCACAGGAGAAACGAAGGACTGTAAGGAAAAACCCCTGGAAGAGGCATATTGCCGCTTGAGACTCGGTTCCACTGAGTGCCTGAACCTGCAGTGGAGCCAGACTGCTGTCAAGGAACTCCCTTGAAAGCAGCATCCTGCTGGATGAAAAGTGTACGAGGGATCCTGTGCCCCACAACCACCACAGAGGCTCCTGTAGAGAAAGCTGAGTACCAGATTCCCCTGTCTACAACCATGGAGTGGTAACTGAGTGTGATACACACTAAATGCTTATGATTTTTCTATTTGATGTACGCAGATTTTATACCCCTTTAATATTGTAATACATTTTTATTACTTGCTTCACTATTTGGCGTTGTGCGCTGTTTTCTTTTTGTTTCCATTTCTTAGAGTGTGTGGGGTGCTGAGCCACCCCCAATGTTTATAGCAGCAGACGCCCTTATCAACCACACGGTTATGATATAATTTATTATACAATCACTTATTCACTTGGTATTGTGGTTTATTTAGTACATTTATGGTTTAGTCACTGCACTTTATTTATTTATAAGTAGGAGTTAGATAGTAGCGCACAGTTTATTCTTGTTTTTTCCGCAGTGGGTAAGGTGCCCGGGTGCAGTGTCTCTGTAGGGAGTGGGTCGGTCCCCAGTGGGTAAGGTGCCCGGGTGCAGTCTCTGTAGGGAGTGGGTAGGTCCCCAGTGGGTAAGGTGCCCGGGTGCAGTGTCTCTGTAGGGAGTGGGTAGCTCCCCAGTGGGTAAGGTGCCCGGGTGCAGTCTCTGTAGGGAGTGGGTCGGTCCCCAGTGGGTAAGGTGCCCGGGTGCAGTCCCTGTAGGGAGTGGGTCGGTCCCCAGTGGGTAAGGTGCCCGGGTGCAGTGCCCCCTCTCTCTCACACTCTCTCTCTCAGGAATGTGTAGACGACTCGCTCTCTCCTCTCCGCGTCGCTCTCAATTTCTCCCTTCTCGGGGAGCCTGTCTCTGGGCCGAAGCCTGTGCTGAGCGAGGACTCCCCGACCAACGTCTCCAGACAGGTATCCTGGGACGTGGGTGCTCAGTGGCAGAGCGGGGGGGGGGGGGATATAGTGCCTGCCCCGGGTCACACACAGTCAGTGGCAGAGCGGGGCGGGGGGGGGGGTATAGAGTGCCTGCCACGGGTCACACACAGTCAGTGGCAGAGCGGGGTGGGGGGTATAGAGTGTCTGCCCCGGGTCTCACACACAGTCAGTGGCAGAGCGGGGTGGGGGGTATAGAGTGCCTGCCCCGGGTCTCACACACAGTCAGTGGCAGAACGGGGGGGGTATAGAGTGCCTGCCCCGGGTCACACACAGTCAGTGTCAGAGCGGGGGGGGGGGGTATAGAGTGCCTGCCCCGGGTCTCACACAGTCAGTGGCAGAGCAGGGTGGTGGGTATAGAGTGCCTGCCCCGGGTCTCACACACAGTCAGTGGCAGAACGGGGGGTGGTATAGAGTGCCTGCCCCGGGTCTCACACAGTCAGTGGCAGAGCGGGGGGGGGGTATAGAGTGCCTGCCCCGGGTCTCACACACAGTCAGTGGCAGAGCGGGGCGGGGTATAGAGTGCCTGCCACGGGTCACACACAGTCAGTGGCAGAGCGGGGGGGGCATAGAGTGCCTGCCCCGGGTCACACACAGTCAGTGGCAGAGCGGTGGGGGGGGGGGTATAGAGTGCCTGCCCCGGGTCACACACAGTCAGTGGCAGAGCGGGGGGGGATATAGAGTGCCTGCCCCGGGTCACACACAGTCAGTGGCAGAGCGGGGGGGGTATAGAGTGCCTGCCCCGGGTCACACACAGTCAGTGGCAGAGCGGGGGGGGGGGTATAGAGTGCCTGCCGCGGGTCACACACAGTCAGTGGCAGAGCGGGGGGGAGGGGTATAGAGTGCCTGCTCCGGGTCTCACACACAGTCAGTGGCAGAGCGGGGCGGGGGGGTATAGAGTGCCTGCCACGGGTCACACACAGTCAGTGGCAGAGCGGTGGGGGGGGGGTATAGAGTGCCTGCCCCGGGTCACACACAGTCAGTGGCAGAGCGGGGGGGGATATAGAGTGCCTGCCCCGGGTCACACACAGTCAGTGGCAGAGCGGGGGGGGGGTATAGAGTGCCTGCCCCGGGTCACACACAGTCAGTGGCAGAGCGGGGGGGGGGGGTATAGAGTGCCTGCCCCGGGTCACACACAGTCAGTGGCAGAGCGGGGGGGAGGGGTATAGAGTGCCTGCTCCGGGTCTCACACACAGTCAGTGGCAGAGCGGGGCGGGGGGGTATAGAGTGCCTGCCACGGGTCACACACAGTCAGTGGCAGAGTGGGGTGGGGGGTATAGAGTGCCTGCCCCGGGTCTCACACACAGTCAGTGGCAGAACGGGGGGGGGGGTATAGAGTGCCTGCCCCGGGTCACACACACAGTCAGTGGCAGAACGGGGGGGGGGTATAGAGTGCCTGCCCCGGGTCACACACAGTCAGTGGCAGAGCGGGGGGGGGGTATAGAGTGCCTGCCCCGGGTCTCACACAGTCAGTGGCAGAGCGGGGTGGTGGGTATAGAGTGCCTGCCCCGGGTCTCACACACAGTCAGTGGCAGAACGGGGGGGGTGGTATAGAGTGCCTGCCCCGGATCTCACACAGTCAGTGGCAGAGCGGGGGGGGGGGGGCATAGAGTGCCTGCCCCGGGTCTCACACACAGTCAGTGGCAGAGCGGGGGGGGGTATAGAGTGCCTGCCCCGGGTCACACACAGTCAGTGGCAGAGCGGTGGGGGGGGGTATAGAGTGCCTGCCCCGGGTCACACACAGTCAGTGGCAGAGCGGGGGGGATATAGAGTGCCTGCCCCGGGTCACACACAGTCAGTGGCAGAGCGGGGGGGGTATAGAGTGCCTGCCCCGGGTCACACACAGTCAGTGGCAGAGCGGGGGGGAGGGGTATAGAGTGCCTGCTCCGGGTCTCACACACAGTCAGTGGCAGAGCGGGGCGGGGGGGTATAGAGTGCCTGCCACGGGTCACACACAGTCAGTGGCAGAGTGGGGTGGGGGGTATAGAGTGCCTGCCCCGGGTCTCACACACAGTCAGTGGCAGAACGGGGGGGTGTATAGAGTGCCTGCCCCGGGTCACACACACAGTCAGTGGCAGAACGGGGGGGGGGGGGTATAGAGTGCCTGCCCCGGGTCACACACAGTCAGTGGCAGAGCGGGGGGGGGTATAGAGTGCCTGCCCCGGGTCTCACACAGTCAGTGGCAGAGCGGGGTGGTGGGTATAGAGTGCCTGCCCCGGGTCTCACACACAGTCAGTGGCAGAACGGGGGGGGTGGTATAGAGTGCCTGCCCCGGGTCTCACACAGTCAGTGGCAGAGCGGGGGTGGGGGCATAGAGTGCCTGCCCCGGGTCTCACACACAGTCAGTGGCAGAGGGGGGGGGGTATAGAGTGCCTGCGCCGGGTCACACACAGTCAGTGGCAGAGCGGGGGGGGGTATAGAGTGCCTGCTCCGGGTCTCACACAGTCAGTGGCAGAGCAGGGGTGGTATAGAGTGCCTTCCCCGGGTCACACACAGTCAGTGGCAGAGCGGGGGGGGTATAGAGTGCCTGCCCCGGGTCACACACATTCAGTGGCAGAGCGGGGGGGGGGGGGTATAGAGTGCCTGCCCCGGGTCTCACACAGTCAGTGGCAGAGCGGGGGGGGGGCATAGAGTGCCTGCCCCGGGTCTCACACACAGTCAGTGGCAGAGGGGGGGGGGGGGTATAGAGTGCCTGCGCCGGGTCACACACAGTCAGTGGCAGAGCGGGGGGGGTATAGAGTGCCTGCTCCGGGTCTCACACAGTCAGTGGCAGAGCAGGGGTGGTATAGAGTGCCTTCCCCGGGTCACACACAGTCAGTGGCAGAGCGGGGGGGGGGTATAGAGTGCCTGCCCCGGGTCACACACATTCAGTGGCAGAGCGGGGGGGGGGTATAGAGTGCCTGCCCCGGGTCACACACAGTCAGTGGCAGAGCGGGGGGGTATAGAGTGCCTGCCCCGGGTCACACACAGTCAGTGGCAGAGCAGGGGGGGGGTATAGAGTGCCTGCCCCGGGTCACACACAGTCAGTGGCAGAGCGGGGGGGAGGGGGGTATAGAGTGCCTGCTCCGGGTCACACACAGTCTGTGGCAGAGCGGGGCGGGGTATTGAGTGCCTGCTCCGGGTCACACACAGTCAGTGGCAGAGCGGGGGGGGGGGTATAGAGTGCCTGCCCCGGGTCACACACTGTCAGTGGCAGAGCGGGGGGGGTATAGAGTGCCTGCCCCGGGTCACACACAGTCAGTGGCAGAGCAGGGGGGGGGTATAGAGTGCCTGCCCCGGGTCACACACTGTCAGTGGCAGAGCGGGGGGGGTATAGAGTGCCTGCCCCGGGTCACACACAGTCAGTGGCAGAGCGGGGGGGTATAGAGTGCCTGCCCCGGGTCACACACAGTCAGTGGCAGAGCGGGGGGGGGGGGTATAGAGTGCCTGCCCCGGGTCTCACACACAGTCAGTGGCAGAGCAGGGGGAGGGGTATAGAGTGCCTGCCCCGGGTCACACACAGTCAGTGGCAGAGCGGGGGGGGGTATAGAGTGCCTACCCCGGGTCACACACAGTCAGTGGCAGAGCGGGGGGGAGGGGTATAGAGTGCCTGCTCCGGGTCTCACACACAGTCAGTGGCAGAGCGGGGGGGGGTATAGAGTGCCTGCCCCGGGTCACACACAGTCAGTGGCAGAGCGGGGGGGAGGGGTATAGAGTGCCTGCCCCGGGTCACACACAGTCAGTGGCAGAGCGGGGGGGGTATAGAGTGGCTGCCCCGGGTCACACACAGTGAGTGGCAGAGCGGGGCGGGGGGGGGGTATAGAGTGCATGCCCCAGGTCACACACGGTCAGTGGCAGAGCGGGGGTGTATAGAGTGCCTGCCCCGGGTCACACACAGTGAGTGGCAGAGCGGGGCGGGGGGGGGGGTATAGAGTGCCTGCTCCGGGTCTCACACAGTCAGTGGCAGAGCAGGGGTGGTATAGAGTGCCTTCCCCGGGTCACACACAGTCAGTGGCAGAGCGGGGGGGGGGTATAGAGTGCCTGCCCCGGGTCACACACATTCAGTGGCAGAGCGGGGGGGGGGGGTATAGAGTGCCTGCCCCGGGTCTCACACAGTCAGTGGCAGAGCGGGGGGGGGCATAGAGTGCCTGCCCCGGGTCTCACACACAGTCAGTGGCAGAGGGGGGGGGGGGGGTATAGAGTGCCTGCGCCGGGTCACACACAGTCAGTGGCAGAGCGGGGGGGGGTATAGAGTGCCTGCTCCGGGTCTCACACAGTCAGTGGCAGAGCAGGGGTGGTATAGAGTGCCTTCCCCGGGTCACACACAGTCAGTGGCAGAGCGGGGGGGGGTATAGAGTGCCTGCCCCGGGTCACACACATTCAGTGGCAGAGCGGGGGGGGGGGGGGGTATAGAGTGCCTGCCCCGGGTCACACACAGTCAGTGGCAGAGCGGGGGGGTATAGAGTGCCTGCCCCGGGTCACACACAGTCAGTGGCAGAGCAGGGGGGGGGGTATAGAGTGCCTGCCCCGGGTCACACACAGTCAGTGGCAGAGCGGGGGGGAGGGGGGTATAGAGTGCCTGCTCCGGGTCACACACAGTCTGTGGCAGAGCGGGGCGGGGTATTGAGTGCCTGCTCCGGGTCACACACAGTCAGTGGCAGAGCGGGGGGGGGGGTATAGAGTGCCTGCCCCGGGTCACACACTGTCAGTGGCAGAGCGGGGGGGGTATAGAGTGCCTGCCCCGGGTCACACACAGTCAGTGGCAGAGCAGGGGGGGGGTATAGAGTGCCTGCCCCGGGTCACACACTGTCAGTGGCAGAGCGGGGGGGGTATAGAGTGCCTGCCCCGGGTCACACACAGTCAGTGGCAGAGCGGGGGGGTATAGAGTGCCTGCCCCGGGTCACACACAGTCAGTGGCAGAGCGGGGGGGGGGGGTATAGAGTGCCTGCCCCGGGTCTCACACACAGTCAGTGGCAGAGCAGGGGGAGGGGTATAGAGTGCCTGCCCCGGGTCACACACAGTCAGTGGCAGAGCGGGGGGGGGTATAGAGTGCCTACCCCGGGTCACACACAGTCAGTGGCAGAGCGGGGGGGAGGGGTATAGAGTGCCTGCTCCGGGTCTCACACACAGTCAGTGGCAGAGCGGGGGGGGGTATAGAGTGCCTGCCCCGGGTCACACACAGTCAGTGGCAGAGCGGGGGGGAGGGGTATAGAGTGCCTGCCCCGGGTCACACACAGTCAGTGGCAGAGCGGGGGGGGGTATAGAGTGCCTGCCCCGGGTCACACACAGTCAGTGGCAGAGCGGGGGGGAGGGGTATAGAGTGCATGCCCCAGGTCACACACGGTCAGTGGCAGAGCGGGGGTGTATAGAGTGCCTGCCCCGGGTCACACACAGTGAGTGGCAGAGCGGGGCGGGGGGGGGGGTATAGAGTGCCTGCTCCGGGTCACACACAGTCAGTGGCAGAGCAGGGGGGGGTATAGAGTGCCTGCTCCGGTTCACACACAGTCAGTGGCAGAGCGGGGGGGGGGGGGGGGTATAGAGTGCCTGCCCCGGATCACACGCAGTCAGTGGCAGAGCGGGGGGGGGGTATAGAGTGCCTGCCCCGGGTCACACGCAGTCAGTGGCAGAGCGTGGGGGGGGGGTATAGATTGCCTGCCCCGGGTCTCACACACAGTCAGTGGCAGAGCCGGTCTCTCCCCAGGTTTTGTTCCAGAAGGATTGTGGGAGCGACGCCGTGTGTCAGGACGATCTGCGCGTTCAAGTCCAATTCACGGGGTGAGAACAGCGCTCTCACTGCCTCGCGGCGCTCTCACTGCCTCGCGGCGCTCTCACTGCCTCGTGGCGCTCTCACTGCGCTCTCACTCACTGCCTCGCCGCGCTCTCACTGCCTCGCGGCGCTCTCACTGCGCTCTCACTCACTGCCTCGCGGCGCTCTCACTGCGCTCTCACTCACTGCCTCGCCGCGCTCTCACTGCGCTCTCACTCACTGCCTCGCCGCGCTCTCACTCACTGCCTCGCCGCTCTCTCACTGCCTCGCGGCGCTCTCACTGCGCTCTCACTCACTGCCTCGCGGCGCTCTCACTCACTGCCTCGCTGCGCTCTCACTCACTGCCTCGCCACGCTCTCGCTGCGCTCTCACTCACTGCCTCGCGGCGCTCTCACTGCCTCGCGGCGCTCTCACTGCGCTCTCACTCACTGCCTCGCCGCGCTCTCACTGCCTCGCGGCGCTCTCACTCACTGCCTCGCTGCGCTCTCACTCACTGCCTCGCTGCGCTCTCACTGCGCTCTCACTCACTGCCTCGCCGCGCTCTCACTGCCTCGCGGCGCTCTCACTCACTGCCTCGCTGCGCTCTCACTCACTGCCTCGCTGCGCTCTCACTCACTGCCTCGCTGCGCTCTCACTCACTGCCTCGCTGCGCTCTCACTGCCTCGCCACGCTCTCGCTGCGCTCTCACTCACTGCCTCGCCGCGCTCTCACTGCCTCGCCGCGCTCTCACTCACTGCCTCGCGGCGCTCTCACTCACTGCCTCGCTGCGCTCTCACTCAGTGCCTTGCCACGCTCTCACTCACTCACTGCCTCGCCGCGCTCTCACTCACTGCCACGCCGCGCTCTCACTCACTGCTTCGCCGCGCTCTCACTCACTGTCTCGCCGCGCTCTCACTCACTGCCTCGCGGCGCACACACACTGCCTCGCCGCGCTCTCACTCACTGCCTTGCCGCGCTCTCACTCACTGCCTCATGGCGCACACACTCACTGCCTCACGGCGCACACACTCACTGCCTCGCTGCGCACTCACTCACTGCCTCGCGGCGCTCTCACTCACTGCCTCGCCACGCTCTCACTCACTGCCTCGCAGCGCTCTCACTCACTGCCTCGCCGCGCTCTCACTCACTGCTTCGCCGCGCTCTCACTCACTGTCTCGCCGCGCTCTCACTCACTGCCTCGCCGCGCTGTCACTCACTGCCTCGCCGCGCTCTCACTCACTGCCTCGCCGCGCTCTTACTCACTGCCTCGCCGTGCTTTTACTCACTGCCTCGCCGCGCTCTCACTCACTGTCTCGCGGCACTCTCACTCACTGTCTCGCCGCACTCTCACTCACTGCCTCGCCGTGCTCACTCACTGCCTCGCCTCGCTCTCACTCACTGCCTCGCCGCGCTCTCACTCACTGCCTCGCCGCGCTCTCACTCACTGCCTCGCCGCGCTCTCACTCACTGCCTCGCCGCGCTCTCACTCACTGCCTCGCCGTGCTCTTACTCACTGCCTCGCCACGCTCTCACTCGCTGCCTCGCCGCGCTCTCACTCGCTGCCTCGCCGCGCTCTTACTCGCTGCCTCGCCGCGCTCTCACTCACTGCCTCGCCGCGCTCTCACTCACTGCCTCGCCGCGCTCTCACTCACTGCCTCGCCGCGCTCTCACTCACTGCCTCGCGGCGCTCTCACTCACTGTCTCGGGGTGCTCTCACTACTCTTACAGATTATCTGATGATCTCACTTCTGGTGCCTGTCTCACAGCGCTCTCTCCCTTTCTCTGGCAGTCTCACAAAGTATGATCTCTCTCTCTGGCAGTCTCATACAGCTGGTGGTCGGGGTGTCTCATCGCTCTCTCTCTGGCAGTCTCACACAGCTGGTGGTCGGGGTGTCTCACATCGCTCTCTGTCTCTCTCTCTCTCTCTCTGGCAGTCTCACACAGCTGGTGGTCGGGGTGTCTCACATCGCTCTCTGTCTCTCTCTCTCTCTCTCTGGCAGTCTCACACAGCTGGTGGTCGGGGTGTCTCACATCGCTCTCTGTCTCTCTCTCTCTCTCTCTGGCAGTCTCACACAGCTGGTGGTCGGGGTGTCTCATCGCTCTCTCTCTGGCAGTCTCACACAGCTGGTGGTCGGGGTGTCTCACATCGCTCTCTGTCTCTCTCTCTCTCTCTCTGGCAGTCTCACACAGCTGGTGGTCGGGGTGTCTCACATCGCTCTCTGTCTCTCTCTCTCTCTCTCTCTGGCAGTCTCACACAGCTGGTGGTCGGGGTGTCTCATCGCTCTCTGTCTCTCTCTCTCTCTCTCTCTGGCAGTCTCACACAGCTGGTGGTCGGGGTGTCTCATCGCTCTCTCTCTGGCAGTCTCACACAGCTGGTGGTCGGGGTGTCTCACATCGCTCTCTGTCTCTCTCTCTCTCTCTTTCTCTGGCAGTCTCACACAGCTGGTGGTCGGGGTGTCTCTGGAGGTGAATGTAACAGTCTCGGTGCAGAATTATGGGGAAGATTCGTACAACTCGCGCGCTCTCATCTCACACCCTGCTGGGCTGTCATATCGCAGGGTGTCTCTCATCCAGGTACTACAACGCTCTCTGTCTCCTGGTGTCTCTCTATTGGTGTGTGGCAGCGGTCACTCTCTTATTGCTGGGTGGCGGTCTCGGTTTGTGTGTGTCTCTTCTCACTTTGTCTTCTCGGTCTGTCTCGCAGAGTAACAGGCGTCTCATGACGGTCTCATGTTCAGCACCGGACAGTCGGAGCGAGAGACTGGTCATCTGCGCCATCAACAGCCCGCTGCTGAGACCCAACGCCACGGTGAGAGACAGCCAGGGAGAGAGAGACAGCCAGGGAGCGCAGGGAGAGAGAGACAGCCAGGGAGCGCAGGGAGAGAGAGACAGCCAGGGAGCGCAGGGAGAGAGACAGCCAGCCAGGGAGCGCAGGGAGAGAGAGACAGCCAGGGAGCGCAGGGAGAGAGAGACAGCCAGGGAGCGCAGGGAGAGAGAGACAGCCAGGGAGCGCAGGGAGAGAGAGACAGCCAGGGAGCGCAGGGAGAGAGAGACAGCCAGGGAGCGCAGGGAGAGAGAGACAGCCAGGGAGCGCAGGGAGAGAGAGACAGCCAGGGAGCGCAGGGAGAGAGACAGCCAGCCAGGGAGCGCAGGGAGAGAGAGACAGCCAGGGAGCGCAGGGAGAGAGACAGCCAGGGAGCGCAGGGAGAGAGAGACAGCCAGGGAGCGCAGGGAGAGAGAGACAGCCAGGGAGCGCAGGGAGAGAGAGACAGCCAGGGAGCGCAGGGAGAGAGAGACAGCCAGGGAGCGCAGGGAGAGAGAAAGAGCCAGGGAGCGCAGGGAGAGAGAGACAGCCAGGGAGCGCAGGGAGAGAGAGACAGCCAGGGAGCGAGAGACAGCCAGGGAGCGCAGGGAGAGAGACAGCCAGGGAGCGCAGGGAGAGAGAGACAGCCAGGGAGCGCAGGGAGAGAGACAGCCAGCCAGGGAGCGCAGGGAGAGAGAGACAGCCAGGGAGCGCAGGGAGAGAGAGACAGCCTGGGAGCGCAGGGAGAGAGAGACAGCCAGGGAGCGCAGGGAGAGAGAGACAGCCAGGGAGCGCAGGGAGAGAGAGACAGCCAGGGAGCGCAGGGAGAGAGAGACAGCCAGGGAGCACAGGGAGAGAGAGACAGCCAGGGAGCGCAGGGAGAGAGACAGCCAGGGAGCGCAGGGAGAGAGAGACAGCCAGGGAGCGCAGGGAGCGCAGGGAGAGAGAGACAGCCAGGGAGCGCAGGGAGAGAGAGACAGCCAGGAAGCGCAGGGAGAGAGAGACAGCCATGGAGCGCAGGGAGAGAGAAACAGCCAGGGCGCGCAGGGAGAGAGAGACAGCCAGGGAGCGCAGGGAGCGAGAGACAGCCAGGGAGCGCAGGGAGAGAGAGACAGCCAGGGAGCGCAGGGAGCGAGAGACAGCCAGGGAGCGCAGGGAGAGAGAGACAGCCAGGGAGCGCAGGGAGAGAGAGACAGCCAGGGCGCGCAGGGAGAGAGAGACAGCCAGGGAGCGCAGGGAGAGAGAGACAGCCAGGGAGCGCAGGGAGAGAGAGACAGCCAGGGAGCGAGAGACAGCCAGGGAGCAAGAGACAGCCAGGGAGCGCAGGGAGAGAGACAGCCAGCCAGGGAGCGCAGGGAGAGAGAGACAGCCAGGGAGCGCAGGGAGAGAGACAGCCAGCCAGGGAGCGCAGGGAGAGAGAGACAGCCAGCCAGGGAGCGCAGGGAGAGAGACAGCCAGCCAGGGAGCACAGGGAGAGAGAGACAGCCAGGGAGCGCAGGGAGAGAGAGACAGCCAGGGAGCGCAGGGAGAGAGAGACAGCCAGGGAGCGCAGGGAGAGAGAGACAGCCAGGGAGCGCAGGGAGAGAGACAGCCAGGGAGCGCAGGGAGAGAGAGACAGCCAGGGAGCGCAGGGAGAGAGAGACAGCCAGGGAGCGCAGGGAGAGAGAAAGAGCCAGGGAGCGCAGGGAGAGACAGCCAGCCAGGGAGCGCAGGGAGAGAGAGACAGCCAGGGAGCGCAGGGAGAGAGAGACAGCCTGGGAGCGCAGGGAGAGAGAGACAGCCAGGGAGCGCAGGGAGAGAGAGACAGCCAGGGAGCGCAGGGAGAGAGAGACAGCCTGGGAGCGCAGGGAGAGAGAGACAGCCAGGGAGCGCAGGGAGAGAGAGACAGCCAGGGAGCGCAGGGAGAGAGAGACAGCCAGGGAGCGCAGGGAGAGAGAGACAGCCAGGGAGCACAGGGAGAGAGAGACAGCCAGGGAGCGCAGGGAGCGCAGGGAGAGAGAGACAGCCAGGGAGCGCAGGGAGAGAGAGACAGCCAGGAAGCGCAGGGAGAGAGAGACAGCCATGGAGCGCAGGGAGAGAGAAACAGCCAGGGCGCGCAGGGAGAGAGAGACAGCCAGGGAGCGCAGGGAGCGAGAGACAGCCAGGGAGCGCAGGGAGAGAGAGACAGCCAGGGAGCGCAGGGAGAGAGAGACAGCCAGGGCGCGCAGGGAGCGAGAGACAGCCAGGGAGCGCAGGGAGAGAGAGACAGCCAGGGAGCGCAGGGAGCGAGAGACAGCCAGGGAGCGCAGGGAGAGAGAGACAGCCAGGGAGCGCAGGGAGAGAGAGACAGCCAGGGCGCGCAGGGAGAGAGAGACAGCCAGGGAGCGCAGGGAGAGAGAGACAGCCAGGGAGCGCAGGGAGAGAGAGACAGCCAGGGAGCGAGAGACAGCCAGGGAGCGAGAGACAGCCAGGGAGCGCAGGGAGAGAGACAGCCAGCCAGGGAGCGCAGGGAGAGACAGCCAGCCAGGGAGCGCAGGGAGAGAGACAGCCAGCCAGGGAGCGCAGGGAGAGAGAGACAGCCAGGGAGCGCAGGGAGAGAGAGACAGCCAGGGAGCGCAGGGAGAGAGAGACAGCCAGGGAGCGCAGGGAGAGAGAGACAGCCAGGGAGCGCAGGGAGAGAGAGACAGCCAGGGAGCGCAGGGAGAGAGACAGCCAGGGAGCGCAGGGAGAGAGAGACAGCCAGGGAGCGCAGGGAGAGAGAGACAGCCAGGGAGCGCAGGGAGAGAGAAAGAGCCAGGGAGCGCAGGGAGAGAGAGACAGCCAGGGAGCGCAGGGAGAGAGAGACAGCCAGGGAGCGCAGGGAGAGAGAGACAGCCAGGGAGCGCAGGGAGAGAGAGACAGCCAGGGAGCGCAGGGAGAGAGAAAGAGCCAGGGAGCGCAGGGAAAGAGACAGCCAGGGAGCGCAGGGAGAGAGAGACCGCCAGGGAACGCAGGGAAAGAGACAGCCAGGGAGCGCAGGGAGAGAGAGAGCCAGGGAGGGAGAGACAGCCAGGGAGCGAGAGACAGCCAGGGAGCGCAGGGAGAGACAGCCAGGGAGCGAAGGGAGAGAGAGTCAGTCAGGGAGCGCAGGGAGAGAGAGACAGCCAGGGAGCGCAGGGAGAGAGAGACAGCCAGGGAGCGCAGGGAGAGAGAGACAGCCAGGGAGCGCAGGGAGAGAGAGACAGCCAGCGAGCGCAGGGAGAGAGAGACAGCCAGGGAGCGCAGGGAGAGAGAGACAGCCAGGGAGCGCAGGGAGAGAGAAAGAGCCAGGGAGCGCAGGGAGAGAGAGACAGCCAGGGAGCGCAGGGAGAGAGAGACAGCCAGGGAGCACAGGGAGAGAGAGACAGCCAGGGAGCGCAGGGAGTGCAGGGAGAGAGAGACAGCCAGGGAGCGCAGGGAAAGAGACAGCCAGGGAGCGCAGGGAGAGAGACAGCCAGGGAGGGAGAGACAGCCAGGGAGCGAGATACAGCCAGCCAGGGAGCGCAGGGAAAGACAGCCAAGGAGCGAAGGGAGAGAGAGTCAGCCAGGGAGAGAGACAGACAGGGACCGCAGGGAGTGAGAGACAGCCAGGGAGGGAGAGACAGCCAGAGAGCAGGGAGCGAGAGACAGCCTGGGAGCGAGAGGCAGCCAGGGAGCACAGGGAGCAAGAGACATCCAGAGCGCAGGGAGGGAGAGACAGCCATAGTGCAGGGAGCGAGAGACAGCCAGGGAGGGAGAGACAGCCAGAGCGCAGGGAGGGAGAGACAGCCATAGTGCAGGGAGCGAGAGACAGCCAGAGCGCAAGGAGCAAGAGACAGCGCAATGACTACGTCCCCAGCGCTCTCGCTGACCGTGCCTTCCCTTTGCTGTCTCTTTCAGGCGCTCTTCGTGGTCAGTTTTCATGTCTCTCTAATGGCTGATCTGGGAGACACGCTGACAGTGAGCGGCAATGTCACAAGGTGCCCTGACCTCTAGGACTACCGCCTGGCACCTCTAGGACTGGTTACCTCTATGACTGGTTACCTCTAGGACTGGGTATCTTAGGGACTCAGCGCCCGGCACCTCTAGGACTGGGTATCTCAGGGACTCAGCGCCCGGCACCTCTAGGACTGGTTACCTCTAGGACTACCGCCTGGCACCTCTAGGACTGGGTATCTCAGGGACTCAGCGCCCGGCACCTCTAGGACTGGTTACCTCTAGGACTACCGCCTGGCACCTCTAGGACTGGGTATCTCAGGGACTCAGCGCCCGGCACCTCTAGGACTGGGTATCTCAGGGATTCAGAGCCCGGCACCTCTAGGACTGGGTTTCGATGCCTGGCACCTCTAGGACAGGGTTTCGATGCCTGGCGCCTCTAGGACTGGGTTTCGATGCCTGGCACCTCTAGGACTGGGTTTCGATGCCTGGCACCTCTAGGACAGGGTTTCGATGCCTGGCGCCTCTAGGACAGGGTTTCGGTGCCTGGCACCTCTAAGACAGGGTTTCGATGCCTGACACCTCTAGGACTGGGTTTCGATGCCTGGCACCTCTAAGACAGGGTTTCGATGCCTGGCACCTCTAGGACAGGGTTTCGATGCCTGGCGCCTCTAGGACAGGGTTTCGATGCCTGGCGCCTCTGGGACTGGGTTTCGATGCCTGGCACCTCTAAGACAGGGTTTCGATGCCTGGCACCTCTAGGACAGGGTTTCGATGCCTTGCGCCTCTAGGACAGGGTTTCGATGCCTGGCACCTCTAGGACAGGGTTTCGATGCCTGGCACCTCTAGGACAGGGTTTCGATGCCTGGCGTCTCTAGGACAGGGTTTCGATGCCTGGCGCCTCTAGGACAGGGTTTCGATGCCTGGCGCCTCTAGGACAGGGTTTCGATGCCTGGCACCTCTAGGACTGGGTTTCGATGCCTGGCGCCTCTAGGACTGGGTTTCGATGCCTGGCACCTCTAGGACTGGGTTTCGATGCCTGGCACCTCTAGGACAGGGTTTCGATGCCTGGCACCTCTAGGACAGGGTTTCGATGCCTGGCACCTCTGGGACTGGGTTTCGATGCCTGGCACCTCTAGGACAGGGTTTCGATGCCTGGCGCCTCTAGGACAGGGTTTCGATGCCTGGCACCTCTAGGACAGGGTTTCGATGCCTGGCGCCTCTGGGACTGGGTTTCGATGCCTGACACCTCTAGGACAGGGTTTTGATGCCTGGCGCCTCTGGGACTGGGTTTCGATGCCTGGCACCTCTAGGACAGGGTTTCGATGCCTGGCGCCTCTAGGACAGGGTTTCGATGCCTGGCGCCTCTAGGACTGGGTTTCGATGCCTGGCACCTCTGGGACTGGGTTTCGATGCCTGGCACCTCTGGGACTGGGTTTCGATGCCTGGCACCTCTAGGACAGGGTTTCGATGCCTGGCGCCTCTAGGACAGGGTTTCGATGCCTGGCACCTCTAGGACAGGGTTTCGATGCCTGGCGCCTCTAGGACAGGGTTTCGATGCCTGGCACCTCTAGGACAGGGTTTCGATGCCTGGCACCTCTAGGACAGGGTTTCGATGCCTGGCACCTCTAGGACAGGGTTTCGATGCCTGGCACCTCTAGGACTGGGTTTCGATGCCTGGCACCTCTAGGACAGGGTTTCGATGCCTGACACCTCTAGGACAGGGTTTCGATGCCTGGCGCCTCTAGGATAGGGTTTCGATGCCTGGCGCCTCTAGGACAGGGTTTCGATGCCTGGCACCTCTAGGACTGGGTTTCGATGCCTGGCACCTCTAGGACAGGGTTTCGATGCCTGGCGCCTCTAGGACAGGGTTTCGATGCCTGGCACCTCTAGGACAGGGTTTCGATGCCTGGCACCTCTAGGACAGGGTTTCGATGCCTGGCACCTCTAGGACAGGGTTTCGATGCCTGGCACCTCTAGGATAGGGTTTCGATGCCTGGCGCCTCTAGGACAGGGTTTCGATGCCTGGCGCCTCTAGGACAGGGTTTCAATGCCTGGCGCCTCTAGGACTGGGTTTCGATGCCTGGCACCTCTAGGATAGGGTTTCGATGCCTGGCGCCTCTAGGACAGGGTTTCGATGCCTGGCGCCTCTAGGACAGGGTTTCAATGCCTGGCGCCTCTAGGACAGGGTTTCGATGCCTGGCACCTCTAGGACAGGGTTAATATCTGAGTTTCCCCGCAGTGATAACGGAGGAATTCCCAGCGCGCTGACACTATCCAGAGCACAGATCAGAGTGCTGTACGGAGTGTATGTGACTGTCAGCAGGTAAGTGAGAGACAGAGAGAGGTGAAGGAGAGACACAATGAGTGAGAGAGAGGTGAGGGAGAGAGACACCCAGAGAGGTGAGGGAGAGGGACACACAGAGAGAGGTGAGGGAGAGAGACACACAGAGAGGTGAGGGAGAGAGACACAGAGAGAGGTGAGGGAGAGAGACACACAGAGAGAGGTGAGGGAGAGAGACACACAGAGAGGTGAGGGAGAGAGACACAGAGAGAGGTGAGGGAGAGAGACACACTGAGTGAGAGAGAGGTGAGGGAGAGGGACACACAGAGAGAGGTGAGGGAGAGAGACACAGAGAGAGGTGAAGGAGAGACACGCTGAGTGAGAGAGAGGTGAGGGAGAGAGACACTGAGTGAGAGAGAGGTGAGGGAGAGAGACACAGAGAGGTGAGGGAGAGAGACACAGAGAGAGGTGAGGGAGAGAGACACACTGAGTGAGAGAGAGGTGAGGGAGAGGGACACACAGAGAGAGGTGAGGGAGAGAGACACAGAGAGAGGTGAAGGAGAGATACGCTGAGTGAGAGAGAGGTGAGGGAGAGAGACACTGAGTGAGAGAGAGGTGAGGGAGAGAGACACAGAGAGGTGAGGGAGAGAGACAAAGAAAGAGGTGAAGGAGAGACACACTGAGTGAGAGAGAGGTGAGGGAGAGGGACACACAGAGAGAGGTGAGGGAGAGAGACGCAGAGAGAGGTGAAGGAGAGATACGCTGAGTGAGAGAGAGGTGAGGGAGAGAGACACTGAGTGAGAGAGAGGTGAGGGAGAGAGACACAGAGAGGTGAGGGAGAGAGACAAAGAAAGAGGTGAAGGAGAGACACACTGAATGAGAGAGAGGTGAGGGAGAGAGACACACAGAGAGGTGAGGGAGAGAGACACAGAGAGAGAGGTGAGGGACAGACATTGAGTGAGAGAGAGGTGAGGAACAGACATTGAGTGAGAGAGGTGAGAGAGAGTTGAGGGAGAGACACAGAGAGAGGTGAGGGAGAGACACAGAGAGAGGTGAGGGAGAGAGACACAGAGAGAGGTGAAGGAGAGACACTGAGTGAGAGAGAGGTGATGAAGAGAGACAGAGAGAGGTGAGGGAGAGAGACATACAGAGAGAGAGGTGAAGGACAGACATTGAGTGAGAGAGGTGAGGGAGAGAGACACACAGAGAGGTGAGGGAGAGACACAGAGAGAGAGGTGAGGGACAGACATTGAGTGAGAGAGAGGTGAGGAACAGACATTGAGTGAGAGAGGTGAGAGAGAGGTGAGGGAGAGACACAGAGAGAGGTGAGGGAGAGACACAGAGAGAGGTGAGGGAGAGACACAGAGAGAGGTGAGGGACAGACATTGAGTGAGAGAGGTGAGGGACAGCCATTGAGTGAGAGAGAGGTGAGGGAGAGACACAGAGAGAGGTGAGAGACAGACATTGAGTGAGAGAGAGGTGAGGGAGAGACACAGAGAGGTGAGTGAGAGAAAGGTGAGGGAGAGACACAGAGAGAGGTGAGGGACAGACATTGAGTGAGAGAGAGGTGAGGGGGAGACACAGAGAGGTGAGTGAGAGAGAGGTGAGGGAGAGACACAGAGAGAGGTGAGAGAAAGACATTGAGTGAGGGAGAGAGAGATGAGGGAGAGACATTGAGTGAGAGGTGAGAGAGAATCACTGAGTGAGAGAGAGGTGAGTGAGAGAGAGGTGAGTGAGAGTCACTGAGTGAGAGGTGAGTGAGAGAGAGAGAGGAGAGAGAGAGGTGAGGGAGAGTCACTGAGTGAGAGATGTGAGGGACTGACATTGAGTGAGAAGTGAGTGAGAGTTGAGGGACAGACATTGAGTGAGAGATGTGAGAGAGAAAGACTGAGGGTGTGTGTATATAGACGAGAGAGAATGTATGAGAGTGCTGTGTGTGTAGAAGAGCGCTCTAATCCCCGCAGAGGCTAATCGGTGGGCTCTAATCCCCGCAGAGTGAGGCTCTAATCCCCGCAGAGTGAGCGCTCTAATCCCCGCAGAGTGAGCGCTCTAATCCCCGCAGAGTGAGCGCTCTAATCCCGCAGAGTGAGCGCTCTAATCCCCGCAGAGTGAGCGCTCTATCCCGCAGACGCTCTATCCCCGCAGAGCGCTCTCTGCACACTCGCTGGTTTTTCTCTTTCAGCCTCGATGAGTCCACGAAATATGTCAATTTCTCATCTGGTGGCCAAGAGAGCGGCGTGGCCAGTATTCAAACTGTGAGCCACGTGTACCGGGTGAGCACACACACGCACGCCGTGAGCCATGTGTACCGAGTGAGCGCTCACACACACACGCCGTGAGCCATGTGTACCGAGTGAGCACTCAAACACACACACGCCGTGAGCCACGTGTACTGGGTGAGCACGCACACGCACGCCGTGAGCATGTGTACCGAGTGAGCCTAACACACACACAACGCCGTGAGCCATGTGTACCGAGTGAGCACTCAAACACACACACGCCGTGAGCCACGTGTACCGGGTGAGCACACACACGCACGCCGTGAGCCACGTGTACCGAGTGAGCGCTCACACACACACACGCCGTGAGCCACGTGTACCGGGTGAGCACGCACACGCACGCCGTGAGCCATGTGTACCGAGTGAGCACTCAAACACACACACGCCATGAGCCACGTGTACCGAGTGAGCACTCAAACACACACGCCGTGAGCCATGTGTACCGAGTGAGCACTCAAACACACACACGCCGTGAGCCACGTGTACCGAGTGAGCACTCAAACACACACACGCCGTGAGCCATGTGTACCGAGTGAGCACTCAAACACACACACGCCGTGAGCCACGTGTACCGAGTGAGCGCTCACACACACACACGCCGTGAGCCACGTGTACCGGGTGAGCACGCACACACAAACACGCCGTGAGCCACGTGTACCGAGTGAGCGCTCACACACACACACGCCGTGAGCCATGTGTACCGAGTGAGCGCTCACACACACACACGCCATGAGCCACGTGTACCGGGTGAGCACGCACACCACACACACGCCATGAGCCACGTGTACCGGGTGAGCACACGCACGCCGTGAGCCACGTGTACCGGGTGAGCACGCACACACACACACGCCATGAGCCACGTGGACCGGGTGATCACGTATATACACACGCATGTGAACACGCACACAGTGTGACGCGTCTCTCCGCAGGTCATTAATCTGGGTCAGCGCTCTCTCCCGCTCTCTCTCGTCTCTCCCTCCCTGTGAGAGTAAAAGAGACTGCAGTGTGGGAGGCCCCCCGTGTCACACCCGCACAGGTACGCCCCTCCGTGTCACACCCGCACAGGTACGCCCCCCCCGTGTCACGCCCGCACAGGTACGCCCCCCCGTGTCACGCCCGCACAGGTACGCCTCCCCCCCGTGTCACGCCCGCACAGGTACGCCCCCCGTGTCACGCCCGCACAGGTACGCCTCCCCCCCGTGTCACGCCCGCACAGGTACGCCCCCCGTGTCACGCCCGCACAGGTACGCCCCCCCGTATCACGCCCGCACAGGTACGCCCCCCCGTATCACGCCCGCACAGGTACGCCCCCCCGTGTCACGCCCGCACAGGTACGCCCCCCCCGTGTCACGCCCGCACAGGTACGCCCCCCCCGTATCACGCCCGCACAGGTACGCCCCCCCCCCCGTATCACGCCCGCACAGGTACGCCCCCCCGTGTCACGCCCGCACAGGTACGCCCCCCCCCTGTATCACGCCGCACAGGTACGCCCCCCCCCGTATCACGCCCGCACAGGTACGCCCCCCCCCCCGTGTCACGCCCGCACAGGTACGCCTCCCCCCGTGTCACGCCCGCACAGGTACGCCCCCCCGAGTCACGCCCGCACAGGTACGCCCCCCCGTATCACGCCTGCACAGGTACGCCCCCCCGTATCACGCCCACACAGGTACGCCTCCCCCCCGTGTCACACCCCACAGGTAGGCCCCCCCGTATCACGCCCGCACAGGTACGCCCCCCCCGTGTCACGCCCGCACAGGTACGCCCCCCCCGTGTCACGCCCGCACAGGTACGCCCCCCCGTGTCACGCCGCACAGGTACGCCCCCCCCGTATCACACCCGCACAGGTAGGCCCCCCCGTGTCACGCCCGCACAGGTACGCCCCCCCGTGTCACGCCCGCACAGGTACGCCCCCCGTGTCACGCCCGCACAGGTACGCCCCCCCCGTATCACGCCGCACAGGTACGCTCCCCCCCAGTATCACGCCCGCACAGGTACGCCCCCCCCGTATCACGCCCGCACAGGTACGCCCCCCCGTATCACGCCCGCACAGGTACGCCCCCCCCCGTATCACGCCCGCACAGGTACGCCCCCCCGTATCATGCCCGCACAGGTACGCCTCCCCCCGTGTCACGCCCGCACAGGTACGCCCCCCCCGTATCACGCCCGCACAGGTACGCCCCCCCCGTATCACGCCCGCACAGGTACGCCCCCCCCCGTATCACGCCCGCACAGGTACGCCCCCCCGTATCACACCCGCACAGGTACGCCCCCCCCGTATCACGCCCGCACAGGTACGCCTCCCCCCCGTGTCACGCCCGCACAGGTACGCCCCCCCCGTATCACGCCCGCACAGGTACGCCCCCCCGTATCACGCCCGCACAGGTACGCCCCCCCCGTATCACGCCCGCACAGGTACGCCCCCGTATCACGCCCGCACAGGTACGCCCCCGTATCACGCCCGCACAGGTACGCCCCCCCGTGTCACGCCCGCACAGGTACGCCCCCCCCGTATCACGCCCGCACAGGTACGCCCCCGTGTCACGCCCGCACAGGTACGCCCCCCCGTGTCACGCCCGCACAGGTACGCCCCCGTGTCACGCCCGCACAGGTACGCCTCCCCCCCCGTGTCACGCCCGCACAGGTACGCCCCCCCCGTATCACGCCCGCACAGGTACGCCCCCCCCGTGTCACGCCCGCACAGGTACGCCCCCCGTGTCACGCCTGCACAGGTACGCCCCCCCCCGTATCACACCCGCACAGGTACGCCCCCCCCCGTATCACGCCCGCACAGGTACGCCTCCCCCGTATCACGCCCGCACAGGTACGCCTCCCCCGTATCACACCCGCACAGGTACGCCCCCCCGTATCACACCCGCACAGGTACGCCTCCCCCGTATCACACCCGCACAGGTACGCCTCCCCCGTATCACACCCGCACAGGTACGCCTCCCCCGTATCAAACCCGCACAGGTATGCCCCCCGTGTCACGCCCGCACAGGTACGCCCCCCCCCCGTATAACGCCCGCACAGGTACGCCCCCCCGTATCACACCCGCACAGGTACGCCCCCCCTCCGTATCACGCCCGCACAGGTACGCCCCCCCCCCGTGTCACGCCCGCACAGGTACGCCCCCCCGTATCACGCCCGCACAGGTACGCCCCCCCCCCCGTGTCACGCCCGCACAGGTACGCCCCCCCGTATCACGCCCGCACAGGTACGCCCCCCCCGTATCACGCCTGCACAGGTACGCCCCCCCCGTATCACACCCGCACAGTACGCCCCCCCGTATCACGCCCGCACAGGTACGCCCACCCCCCGTGTCACGCCCGCACAGGTACGCCCCCCCCGTATCACGCCCGCACAGGTACGCCCCCCGTATCACGCCTGCACAGGTACGCCCCCCCCGTATCACACCCGCACAGGTACGCCCCCCCCGTATCACGCCCGCACAGGTACGCCCCCCCCCGTGTCACGCCCGCACAGGTACGCCCCCCCCGTATCACGCCTGCACAGGTACGCCCCCCCCGTATCACACCCGCACAGGTATGCCCCCCCCGTATCACACCCGCACAGGTTCTACGCCCCCCCCGTGTCACGCCCGCACAGGTACGCCCCCGGTATCACGCCAGCACAGGTACGCCCCCCCCCGTATCACGGCCGCACAGGTACGCCCCCCGTATCACGCCCGCACAGGTACGCCCCCCCCCCCGTGTCACGCCCGCACAGGTACGCCCCCCCGTATCACGCCCGCACAGGTACGCCCCCCCCGTATCACGCCTGCACAGGTACGCCCCCCCCGTATCACACCCGCACAGGTACGCCCCCCCGTATCACGCCCGCACAGGTACGCCCCCCCCCCCGTGTCACGCCCGCACAGGTACGCCCCCCCCGTATCACGCCCGCACAGGTACGCCCCCCCCGTATCACGCCCGCACAGGTACGCCCCCCCCGTGTCACGCCCGCACAGGTACGCCCCCCCCGTATCACGCCTGCACAGGTACGCCCCCCCCGTATCACACCCGCACAGGTACGCCCCCCCCGTATCACACCCGCACAGGTTCTACGCCCCCCCAGTGTCACGCCAGCACAGGTACGCCCCCCCCCGTATCACGGCCGCACAGGTACGCCCCCCCGTATCACGCCCGCACAGGTACGCCCCCCCCGTGTCACGCCCGCACAGGTACGCCCCCCCGTATCACGCCAGCACAGGTACGCCCCCCCGTATCACACCTGCACAGGTACGCCCCCCCCGTATCACGCCCGCACAGGTACGCCCCCCCCCGTATCACACCCGCACAGGTACGCCCCCCCCCGTATCACGCCCGCACAGGTACGCCCCCCCCCGTATCACACCCGCACAGGTACGCCCCCCCCCGTATCACACCCGCACAGGTACGCCCCCCCGTATCACGCCCGCACAGGTACGCCCCCCCCCGTATCACACCCGCACAGGTACGCCTCCCCCGTATCACGCCAGCACAGGTACGCCCCCCGTATCACGCCAGCACAGTACGCCCCCCCTATCACACCCGCACAGGTATGCCCCCCCCGTATCACGCCCGCACAGGTACGCCGCCCCCGTGTCACACCCGCACAGGTACGCCCCCCCCCGTATCACACCCGCACAGGTACGCCTCCCCCGTATCACACCCGCACAGGTACGCCTCTCCCGTATCACACCCGCACAGGTACGCCCCCCCCGTGTCACGCCCGCACAGGTACGCCCCCCCGTGTCACGCCCGCACAGGTACGCCCCCCGTATCACGCCCGCACAGGTACGCCCCCCCGTATCACGCCCGCACAGGTACGCCCCCCCCCCCGTATCACGCCCGCACAGGTACGCCCCCCCGTGTCACGCCCGCACAGGTACGCCCCCCCCGTATCACGCCCGCACAGGTACGCCCCCCCCGTATCACGCCCGCACAGGTACGCCCCCCCCATATCACACCCGCACAGGTACGCCTCCCCCCCATATCACGCCCGCACAGGTACGCCCCCCCCGTATCACGCCCGCACAGGTACGCCCCCCCCCGTGTCACGCCCGCACAGGTACGCCCCCCCCGTATCACGCCTGCACAGGTACGCCCCCCCCGTATCACGCCCGCACAGGTACGCCCCCCCTCCGTATCACGCCCGCACAGGTACGCCCCCCGTATCACACCCGCACAGGTACGCCCCCCCGTATCACGCCCGCACAGGTACGCCCCCCCCGTGTCACGCCCGCACAGGTACGCCCCCCCGTATCACACCCGCACAGGTACGCCCCCCCGTATCACGCCCGCACAGGAACGCCCCCCCCCGTATCACGCCCGCACAGGTACGCCCCCCCCCGTATCACGCCCGCACAGGTACGCCCCCCCGTATCACATCCGCACAGGTACGCCCCCCCCGTGTCACGCCCGCACAGGTACGCCCCCCCCGTGTCACGCCCGCACAGGTACGCCCCCCCGTATCACGCCCGCACAGGTACGCCCCCCCGTATCACGCCCGCACAGGTACGCCCCCCCCGTGTCACGCCCGCACAGGTACGCCCCCCCGTGTCACGCCCGCACAGGTACGCCCCCCGTATCACGCCCGCACAGGTACGCCCCCCCCGTATCACACTCGCACAGGTACGCCCCCCCCGTATCACGCCTGCACAGGTACGCCCCCCCGTATCACACCCGCACAGGTACGCCCCCCCGTATCACACCCGCACAGGTACGCCCCCCCGTATCACACCCGCACAGGTACGCCCCCCCGTATCACACCCGCACAGGTACACCCCCCGTATCACACCCGCACAGGTACGCCCCCCCCCCGTATCACGCCCGCACAGGTATGCCCCCCCCGTATCACACCCGCACAGGTACGACCCCCCCGTATCACACCCGCACAGGTACGCCCCTCCCGTATCACGCCCGCACAGGTACGCCCCCCCGTATCACACCCGCACAGGTACGCCCCCCCCCCGTATCACGCCCGCACAGGTACGCCCCCCCATATCACACCCGCACAGGTACGCCCCCCCGTACCACACCCGCACAGGTACGCCCCCCCGTATCACACCCGCACATGTACGCCCCCCCCCGTATCACACCCACACAGATACCCCCCCGTATCACACCCGCACAGGTACGCCCCCCGTATCACGCCCGCACAGGTACGCCCCCCCGTATCACACCCGCACAGGTACGCCCTCCCCGTATCACACCCGCACAGGTACGCCCCCCCGTATCACGCCCGCACAGGTACGCCCCCCCCGTATCACACCGCACAGATACCCCCCCCTTATCACACCCGCACAGGTACGCCCCCCCCGTATCACACCCGCACAGGTACGCCTCTCCCGTATCACGCCCGCACAGGTACGCCTCTCTCGTATCACGCCCGCACAGGTACGCCCCCCTGTGTCACACCCGCACAGATACCCCCCCGTATCACACCCGCACAGGTACGCCCCCCCGTATCACGCCCGCACAGGTACGCCCCCCACGTATCACACCACACAGGTACGCCCCCCCCGTATCACACCCGCACAGGTACGCCCCCCCGTATCACACCCGCACATGTACGCCCCCCCCCGTATCACATCCGCACAGGTACGCCCCCCCGTATCACGCCCGCATAGGTACGCCCCCCCGTATCACGCCCGCACAGGTACGCCCCCCGTATCACGCCCGCACAGGTACGCCCCCCCCGTATCACACCCGCACAGGTACGCTCCCTCCCGTATCACACCCGCACAGGTACGCCCCCCGTATCACACCCGCACAGGTACGCCCCCCGTATCACACCCGCACAGGTATGCTCCCCCCCGTATCACACCCGCACAGGTACGCCCCCCCCGTATCACACCCGCACAGGTACGCCCCCCCGTACCACACCCGCACAGGTACGCTCCCCCCCGTATCACACCCTTACAGGTACGCCCCCCCGTATCACACCCGCAAAGGTATGCCCGCCCCCCGTATCACACCCGCAAAGGTATGCCCCCCCGTATCACACCCGCACAGGTACGCCCCCCCCGTATCACACCCGCACAGGTACGCCCCCCCGTACCACACCCGCACAGGTACGCTCCCCCCCGTATCACACCCTTACAGGTACGCCCCCCCGTATCACACCCGCAAAGGTATGCCCCCCCCCGTATCACACCCGCAAAGGTACGCCCCCCCGTACCACACCCGCACAGGTACGCTCCCCCCGTATCACACCCTTACAGGTACGCTTCCTCCCGTATCACACCCGCACAGGTACGCCCCCCCCCCGTATCACACCCGCACAGGTACGCTCCCCCCCGTATCACAACCCGCACAGGTACGACCCCCCGTATCACACCCGCACAGGTACGCTCCCCCCCGTATCACACCCGCACAGGTACGCCCCCCGTATCACACCCGCACAGGTACGCTCCCCCCCCGTATCACACCCGCACAGGTACGCCCCCCCGTATCACACCCGCACAGGTACGCCCCCCGTATCACACCCGCACAGGTACGCTCCCCCCCGTATCACACCCGCACAGGTACGCTCCCCCCGTATCACACCCGCACAGGTACGCCCCCCCCGTATCACACCCGCACAGGTACGCTCCCCCCCCGTATCACACCCGCACAGGTACACCCCCCCCGTATCACGCCCGCACAGGTACGCCCCCCGTATCACGCCCGCACAGGTACGCCCCCCCCGTATCACACCCGCACAGGTACGCCCCCCCCGTATCACACCCGCACAGGTACGCCCCTCCCGTATCACACCCGCACAGGTACGCCCCCCCGTATCACACCCGCACATGTACGCCCCCCCGTATCACACCCGCACAGATACCCCTCCCGTATCACACACGCACAGGTACGCCCCCCCCCGTATCACACCCGCACAGGTACGCCCTCCCCGTATCACACCCGCACAGGTACGCCCCTCCCGTATCACACCCGCACAGGTACGCCCCCCCCGTATCACACCCGCACAGATACCCCCCCCGTATCACACCCGCACAGGTACGCCCCCCCGTATCACACCCGCACAGGTACGCCCCTCCCGTATCACACCCGCACAGGTACGCCCCTCCCGTATCACACCCGCACAGATACCCCCCCGTATCACACCCGCACAGGTACGCCCCCCGTATCACGCCCGCACAGGTACGCCCCCCACGTATCACACCCGCACAGGTACGCCCCCCCCGTATCACACCCGCACAGGTACGCCCCTCCCGTATCACACCCGCACAGGTACACCCCCCCGTATCACACCCGCACATGTACGCCCCCCCCGTATCACACCCTCACAGGTACGCCCCCCCCGTATCACGCCCGCACAGGTACGCCCCCCGTATCACGCCCGCACAGGTACGCCCCCCCCATATCACACCCGCACAGGTACGCCCCCCCCCGTATCACACCCGCACAGGTACGCCCCCCCGTATCACACCCGCACAGGTACGCCCCCCCGTACCACACCCGCACAGGTACGCTCCCCCCCGTATCACACCCGCACAGGTACGCCCCCCCGTACCACACCCGCACAGGTACGCCCCCCCCGTATCACACCCGCACAGATACGCTCCCTCCCGTATCACGCCCGCACAGGTACGCCCCCCCCCCCCGTATCACACCCGCACAGGTACGCCCCCCCCGTATCACACCCGCACAGGTACGCTCCCTCCCGTATCACACCCGCACAGGTACGCCCCTCCCGTATCACACCCGCACAGGTACGCCCCCGTATCACACCCGCACAGGTACGCTCCCCCCCGTATCACACCCGCACAGGTACGCTCCCCCTGTATCACACCCGCACAGGTACGCCCCCCCGTACCACACCCGCACAGGTACGCTCCCCCCCGTATCACACCCGCACAGGTACGCCCCCCCCGTATCACACCCGCAAAGGTATGCCCCCCGTATCACACCCGCAAAGTTATGACCCCCCCCGTATCACACCCGCAAAGGTATGCCCCCCCCGTATCACACCCGCAAAGGTATGCCCCCCCCGTATCACACCCGCAAAGGTATGCCCCCCCTTAAACCTCACCATCCATTGCCCGTTTGATGCAAGATAAGATCTTGTTTGCCTTTGCAGCTACTGCATGACATTGGGCACTATTGCTAAGCCTGCTGTCTACAAGCTCTCCTAAATCCTTGTCCATCAAGGATTCCCCAATATATCTCCATTTAATTTGTAAGTCGCCTTTTATTCTTGTATCCCAAATGCATAACCTTACATTTATCTGTATTAAACCTCATCTGCCATTTACCTGCCCACGTTTCCAGTCTCTCCAAGTCCTTCTGAAGAGAAATTACATCCTGCTCTGATTCTATTACCTTACACAATTTAGTATCATCAGCAAAGATGGAGACTTTGCTCTCGATCCCAACCTCAAGGTCATTAATAAACAAGTTAAAAAGCAGGGGTCCCAGTACCGATCCCTGAGGTACTCCACTCACGACTTAGCCCAACCTGAAAACGTCCCGTTCCTGACCTCGTTTTCCATCAAAGTGTAAATCTTTTCTCCAGACCGGTCACTGGTAGTTAGACCGCACTGAGCTCTACTCTCTCCTGCAGCCTGACTCCGCCCACTGCGCCATAACCAACGAGACTTCCGGAGCAGACAACTTTCAGGCGCGCCTCACAGCTCGTCCCGTTTTGGTGAGTACTTGGAAAAGACCGATGGTCGCTCTCTCTCACTCCGCACAGCGGCCGCGCTCTCCTCTCTCACTCCGCACAGCGGCCGCGCTCTCTCTCTCACTCCGCACAGCGGCCGCGCTCTCTCACTCCGCACAGCGGCCGCGCTCTCTCACTCCGCACAGCGGTCGCTCTCTCTCACTCCGCACAGCGGCCGCGCTCTCTCTCTCACTCCGCACAGCGGCCGCGCTCTCTCTCACTCCGCACAGCGGCCGCGCTCTCTCACTCCGCACAGCGGCCGCGCTCTCTCTCACTCCGCACAGCGCCGTGCTCTCTCTCTCACGCTGCACAGCGCCATGCTCTCTCTCTCACTCCGCACAGCGCCGCGCTCTCTCTCTCACTCCGCACAGCGGCCGCGCTCTCTCTCTCACTCCGCACAGCGCCATGCTCTCTCTCTCACTCCGCACAGCGGCCGCGCTCTCTCTCTCACTCCGCACAGCGGCCGCGCTCTCTATCTCACTCCGTACAGCTGACGCGCTCTCTCTCTCACTCCGCACAGCGGCCGCTCTCTCTCTCTCACTCCGCACAGCGGCCGCGCTCTCTCTCACCCCGCACAGCGGCCGCGCTCTCTCTCATTCACTCCGCACAGCGGCCGCGCTCTCTCTCTCACTCCGCACAGCGGCCGCGCTCTCTCTCACCCCGCACAGCGGACGCGCTCTCTCTCTCACTCCGCACAGCGGCCGCGCTCTCTCTCTCACTCCGCACAGCGGCCGCGCTCTCTCTCTCACTCCGCACAGCGGCCCGCGCCTCTCTCTCTCTCACTCCGGACAGCGGACGTGCTCTCTCTCTCACTCCGCACAGCGCCGTGCTCTCTCTCTCACGCTGCACAGCGGCCGCGCTCTCTCTCTCACTCCGCACAGCGGCCGCGCTCTCTCTCTCACTCCGCACAGCGGCCGCGCTCTCTCATTCACTCCGCACAGCGGCCGCGCTCTCTCTCACGCTGCACAGCGGCCGCGCTCTCTCTCTCACTACGCACAGCGGCCGCGCTCTCTCTCACTCCGCACAGCGGCCGCGCTCACTCTCTCTCTCACTCCGCACAGGGCCGCGCTCTCTCTCATTCACTCCGCACAGCGGCCGCGCTCTCTCTCTCACTCCGCACAGCGGCCGCGCTCTCTCTCTCACTCCGCACAGCGGCCGCGCTCTCTCTCACTCCGCACAGCGGCCGCGCTCTCTCTCTCACGCTGCACAGCGCCGCGCTCTCTCTCTCTCACTCCGCACAGCGGCCGCGCTCTCTCTCACTACGCACAGCGGCCGCGCTCTCTCTCACTCCGCACAGCGCCGTGCTCTCTCTCATTCACTCCGCACAGCGGCCGCGCTCTCTCTCTCACTCCGCACAGCGGCCGCGCTCTCTCTCACTCCGCACAGCGGCCGCGCTCTCTCTCTCACTCTGCACAGCGGACGCGCTCTCTCTCTCACTCCGCACAGCGGCCGCTCTCTCTCTCACCCCGCACAGCGGACGCGCTCTCTCTCTCACTCCGCACAGCGGCCGCGCTCTCTCTCACTCCGCACAGCGCCGTGCTCTCTCTCTCACGCTGCACAGCGCCATGCTCTCTCTCTCACTCCGCACAGCGCCGCGCTCTCTCTCTCACTCCGCACAGCGGCCG